>NW_013665859.1:0-45025 GCF_000517525.1 Limulus polyphemus | reverse complement strand
CTCTGTTAGCAACACCCAAGACCTTAAAATCATCTGCAAATTTAAGTAATTTATTGACTATTCCTTCATCTATGTATAGAAGCTTATACATAGGATATTCTATCTAAAGTTTTATTTTGTTCAATTTTACACCTAATGCAGTTGTTATTTATATATAGAAATTGAGAACTTCATTAGTGTATGTAGTTGTAATTTCCTTCCTGCAGGTTCCATGACCTATAAGCATACAAGTAGCACACATTTTAATTTCCTGTTGGTGGAGATTTCCTTGCAACAGGCAGTGTACAGTCTGGTACATGTATAAACACCAGACAGATGACAGAAGGCAAGTCTACCTACACATAGGAAGGTGATTTTCTCTTATATAGTTTAATTAAGTTTTAAAGATAATGATTTTATTATTATTAGATATATACTAAACATAGACTTGCTAAGTATGACATACATGTTAATGAATGTTAATTCATTGATTCAGTATCAGTGTTTAGATTTGTAGAAAGAAAACTTACCTCAAATCTGCAGTCAGTACAAAAAAGAAAAATTTATTGATTAGGGTGTCTTAATATAGGTTGAAGTTTTTCATAAGGTTTATTAACAAATGTTTTAACACAAAAAGATTCTAAATCTGCATGTTTTGAATCAAGTTCTTTGTTGGCTTAATACATTTTCACTTTGTATTTTTAAACTCAAGTCATTTGAATATGTACTTATGCTAGTGTTATGTCATATTAATTTATTCCAAGTTGAATCTAATGCTAATTTTCAAAATACTGTTGTACCAACCGAGCTTTCACTAAAGTACTGTACTGTTACCTAGTCTGTTGCTCAAACTCTACCACTAATTAAAGCTAAACAGTTTGGCCACTTGACATTCATTGTCCTCAGATAGACTTGCAACCTACAACCTGCATTAGAATCTCACAATATGAGAATCTCTACTGTCTGAAACAAGGAAAAAAAAATCACCATTACAAAAACCTAGCTTAAAGGACTAGAAAGATGCAACTTAACAACTAATAAAAAGAACATTCAGCAAATTGAAGAAATAACCTTACTTTCCTGCATTAATTAGCTAAATAACTGTGCCCCAGTTATGACATACTTTCACAGCTTTATGATTTATCAAACATTTTCATAACTGATACTTCTCATGGTTCATAATCAGCTCTCACCTGCAATTACATCTGTCATTATCTATTCTTCACCTTTTATCTACTTTGAGACTGGACAGAACACTCAGAATCCTTCCTTATTAATCTGTCATTATCGCTATCGGTTTTACTTGCAACTACTTCTGTCATTATTTGTTCTTCAACTTCTATCTACTTTGGACCTCCTCCCTTCCCTGTAACCCCTGTCCAAATGATCCATCAGCACTTTAAGTATTTTATGTAACTTACTACCAAGTCTTTCTTTTGTTTTCTTACTTCGCTTTCTCTCTTTCTACTATGATACCAAACAGAACATTATTTTTATTGCATGATAGATTTTACTTGGATTGTTCAGAATATATTTATTAACTTTGAATGATCATGGTTAGCTTTATTTACAGATGGTCAAACCACAGAAAAACTTAGTTCAGAACTATCCCTATTTTTAGTTGAAAGATGTAATCTGTAAACAAATAGAACGATGGCCATGAGATCACCTTTTTATCTAGTTATTTGCAATTATTTGATTCAAAACTTTAAAAGAGGACACTAATTGAACCAAGATATCACCTTGGAAACATTATGTGAGTAGTATTTTCTTTAACTATACCAATGGTTCCTAACTTGTGGGGTACACAACTGTCTTTGAAAAACATTAAAAGGAAAATATACTTCATGCTTAAAAATTGGAGGATAGTTTCAGTGAATTACCAATTGTATTCCACTAGCCAGCCCTCATTGTTTGCATATTGTTGAACGATTTATTTTGATTCATCTTTTTATTAATATCAAGAACCCTAAATTTATTTTTAATAGATTATGTACATCAGTTGTTCACTTCTGGCTCAAAGGTCTGACTGAAAGGTATGCGACATAAAAGTTTTTGGAACCATTGAACTAAACAATGCCATCATAAACAAGCTCAGGATGTTCTAAACTATAAAAAGAGTTGGTACAGAAATAAATTTTACTATAAAATAAGATAATAGAAAATGACTAGAATTTCTTATAATGAAACACACCACCACACCTACCTTTGTTTACAAGAAGATTACACATATTTTGCTATTTGGCCAAGGATTCATTGTCAGTCAAATAAAAAGTAATACAGTATTTACAATAAGTGGCTAAAAACCATCTGAAATGAAACCCTACTTGAAGCTAAATTTAAACATACTTCCCACAACATTTAAAGAGATCTGCAGTCAGTAAGTCTCTCTCTGATAATAGAGAAAAATCATGAAATAAAGGCTTAAGATGATAACTTACCAAGTAAAGATTCTAAAACCTGGAAAGATCGAGCACATTTAATATCAAATTATACTGCAAAATGAATAAATATATCATCTTGAAAGTAACATGAATACAGAAAAGGAATTATTAGAAACTTGGAGCCTAGCTTAAAGACTGTCTAAGACTTCTGCAATGTACTAGTTTTCTACAACAAATTGAAGCGAGGTCAGTTGAATAAAACATATGAATTGAGGTCATTGCCTTGTGAAGCTACATCATGAAACATATAAACATTTTAACTTGTTACTATGATATTCTTATGTGATTTAAACTGCAAAGGAATATATCACTCTCTAACTCTTGTTCATTACCATGTCTGTGTTTCTTTATCCATTGTAATCAAAACAATTACAACTAGTGGGGCACTCAGTACAGTGCATACCTATGCCACACAGCTTTGATCATATTAGCTCCTCAAAAAATAATCAAATGTGTCCCTATGTTTGCCGTTATCAACAAACATGGACCATTTTTGGCAGGAACATGAAGAATAATATTCTACATATGTCCACCAAGTTTCATCAAAATCCAATTATTTTTGACTGAGCTATAGAGCAAAAATAGTGTGAAAAATTGGTCTCTGTGTTAACGGATAAGAATGTTTTGGATTTCTTTAACCTTGCTGTGACTTTGACCCTCCAAAAACTAATCACTTCTAAGTTGAGTCATAGTCCAAATGTATACCAACTTTCGTCAAAGTCCATTCAGCCATTTTTGAGAAACCTTGCTGACAAACAAACACAAGCTTGAAAATGTAACTCCTGTCATCTTCAGTGGCAGAGGTAATAATGTCATAATAAGAAGTAGAAGGTTATAAATATTGTGTACCACATATTGAGAAGTTGAAACCACATAATCTCCATTGATTTAAAACTGGAACTTCAATTTTTTTTCAAGATTACTGGTTTAATATTTTTAGCCATCCAAGTAGTTTAGCTGGGTGATTAGAGGAATTTGCTAATTGATTAATTGTTGGACTCATTGATTGAATACATTCAACTATTCTTCCCATTGCTATGTTTTTAGAGTTTTATGTTTTAATTACTTGTCATTTGGTATTATAAACATCTTCAGGTACAACAAATATGGATTGAGTTATTTTTTTTACCCCAAAATATTGTATATGAAAATGTATATACAATGTAGTACAAAACCTGCAACAAGCTGAAAATATGAGTAATACTTTTCTGTGGGTTTCTCCTAACAAATTTTCACAAGACTGCTGTACTAAAACTAAATAAACTAATTATTCATTGAAAAATAATCGTCCTTAAGTTTAATGTGATAAAACTAGTAAAGTTTCTTGTCACAATGGGTGATGGGTAATATATAATTCAGCAAAAACAAGTTCATACCAATCATAGAAAAATAAAGACAGTAGAACATTTACCATTTGGCAAGAAAACTTGTGATGATACAAATGACTAAAATGATTCATAAAGTGGAACTGAAGGTATTATAAGAAATATTAAAATCACAGTAGTATTAAAAAGTAAAGTAATTAACAACTTTATAAGTATTGAAAGCATCATAAGCTTTTAAGTGTGATGTTGTTGATACAATTAGAAGTTTACAAAGAACAAATTAAAATAATTAATATGTTTATTTTTTTACAGTACAGGCTGGAAGAAACTGTTGAAACACACATGCATGTAAAGAAATCAATAAATAAAGTAATTAAAAGCTTACTGTATTAGGCAGTGTTTGAGCAGCCATTACAATAGCCAGACTTCCATTTTCCATTTTGAGTGTTTTTTATCTAGCTAGAGCTTGTCTTATTTAAATAAGAGTCTTATTCGTGTTAATAGGTTAATGACATAATGGTATTATAAATTGTTAGATTATTATTTGTCTAAGTCTAGTAATTTCTGATAAACACAGTTAAATGAGTAAGTTATTCAGCAATCAACATTTGAGCTAATAAATAATAGTGAATATTAATTTTCCATTACTTTTATTAAAGCAATTTTACCCTAAGCAACACTGGTTACATTTGTAAGCAACATATCAATGTGGCTAATTATGTAACTAATGACCATTAGGATACATCCTCAAATTCATGAGTTGGGTGCAAGCAGAACACATGCATTCTGTCATGTACATATATGCCAATGGAAGTGGAAATAACTAAAATTATGAATACTTGGATAGTTGGAATAATCTGAAGATATAATAATAAGAAACACTAACTTTAATTAGTTGATTATTTTTGTAAGTCTTGTCAGTAATCGATAAGCTGAACAACCAGAATGTAGTCAGAAATACGCAAGTTAGCATTTGTTATCAGTGAAGAAAATTTCTCTTAAATGTTATTAGTGTAATAAACCTACTATAGTTTCAGAGTTTATGTTGAAAAATATTTATATTTGAATTGAGGCCTACAATTAACATCAATATGAATATAGCCTGAAACAAGCATTACTGAAGAAACTAATTTATTATTGTTAATGTGATAAACCACATTACAACTTATTATTTTATATGACACTAATTGATGCAACACATGCTTATAGGTAATCAGTTATATCAAATGGTCGAATTAATTACCCAGCTATACTGAGTAGTGACCTTTTCTTGATATACAGTGGATAAACTTCCTCATACAACATTTGTTCATATATCACAAAATAAACTATTTTAATTTGATATAGAATGAAGTTACAAAATACAGTCTTAAACTCAAGCAAACCTAAATGTGTAATTCTTAATTGCATTGAGTATATGTAATTGGTTAGTTTACAAAAAAATACACATCTGTAAAAAGTATGTTTACAAATTAATTGTTGTCTCTATAATATATACACTCATAGAAAATAAAAACACACCACCTCATGTTTTGCCATGATTTGTCAAATTTTCTTCATAAATAAAACAAATCGTACATTAATTGTTTATTTTACTCATCCTTAAAACATCAATTCAATAATAAAACATTTCGAATTACCTGAATAACTGAGCCAGTAGAAAATGATTTTTAACCAGATTCAGTTCTTGTTTAATAGCACGTGTGTCTTCCATTTGCTTCAATTACATCTGTTATTGTGTTGCCTCATGGATTGACAGAACTCTCTGATTTGATTTTGCGGTATGGCTGTCCATTCTTCCCTCAGTGCTGTTCTGAGTTGCTTTTGCATTTATGAAGCATGTGAACGCTGTCCCAAATGCCTGCTCAGTAAACCCCAGAGATTTTCCATGGGGTTCAAATCCAGGCTCATTGCTGGCCAGGAAAGTACATTAACTTAGCTGTTCTCAAGAAACTCAGTATACGAGCTATGTGTGCTCTGGTATTGTCTTGCTGAAAAAACTGCACCAAGCCCTACTTGATCCAGAAAAGGCAGAACCACTGGCTGAATAATTTCATCTCGTTATCTCTGAGAATTCAAATTCCCCTCAATAAATCGAAGTTCTGTTCGGTGATTTTCAGATGTATCCACCCTTACCATTATGCTAGGACCTCCCCATCTGTCCACTTACTGTACACATGGAGCAGCATATCTCTCCTTTTGCCTCCTGTACACCCTTTGTCTACCATCAGCTCTGAAACCTTTTCTTGTCAGTAAAAACGACCACCGACCACCATTCATCCAAGATGGATGTGGCAACATTGGAAGTGGTTGTCTTAGTGATGGGTAGGAAGGGTTGTACCTGTGTAAGGGCAATAAGGTCAGATTCCAACATGTGACAAACCATTGTGGATGGTTCTGGTACTTACAGGTCTGTTTTGTGTCCCAATGGAGGCAGTAACTGTCTAGGTAGAGGGCTGGAATCAGTTGCACCAGTTGGATCCATCAGTCTTGACGAAGGGTAGTCATGTGAGATTTTCTTGGTCTTGTGAGGTTTGTTGAACTTCTAGTATCATCATATCACTGCCGTAAATGCCCAATCCTTGAATGGTTGATATTCAGTACTCTGGTTACAGCTCTGATGCTCTGACCAGCTCGAAGCATACCAACAGCTCTATCTCTTTGTGACTGAGTCAATTGAAGCATCATGAATGCTGTGAATTGTATTGGTTTTTGATGCTTTTTTAAGGACAGGGGACACACCATTTTGAGATGTGGCCATTCGGATGGTTTTGTTGGCTCATGTGTGAAAAATGGACAAACAGCAGATTTGTACACTTCATTTGGCTCATCAAAACCACTGAAGTGTAATCATCAACATTGCCTGTTTTATTTCTTTTTTTAATTCAACAAACAAACCTAATGCCATAATTTGGATCAATTTTGTCTTTCTACAAAAAAAAACACATGAAAAAACCAAAGTGGTGAGTTTTTGATTTCTCTGAGTGTATATTTTTCTATGAATTTTGATGATTTTTTGTTTATAAGCATGATGCAGATAATACACATTATTGTGCCTCGTCTTTCATAGCATTTTGTAACAATTTAATGCATTTAAATTAAGTTTTCCAGCATTCTAATTAAGTTTTTATTTTATTTTCAGAGGATTGGTTAATCTATTTTGTTTTTTAAGAATAATTTAAATTATGCCACCCCCACCTCCAACGGCTCCTCCTCCACCTTTGTCAGATGTTTGCCCCTCACTTGATAAAAAAGTAAAGACAGATCGTAATGCACTGCTGTCAGACATCAGACTAGGAACCAAACTGAAGAAGGCAGTGACCAATGACCGAAGTTCTCCTCAAATAAATGGTTAGTGTAAAGTGACCACAGATATACTTGTTACATACACACATCTGAACTTTATGAAATTTTTCACATATAACATTTTTTATCCTAGGCACAGAACTAGGAATATTACAAAGTTAAACATTTTAATTTTTTCTAAGTTTATTGAAAGTGCTGTCTATCACATAGATATAAATATGCAAGATTTAGTATCAACTAAACATTGTATCCAATATAGGTACCAATTGTTTAATTTAAATTATTTTGGATTTCTACATGTCTCAAAGATGTATTGAGAAATATGAGTTTGTTGTAAGTTTCATAATGCAGTAAAACCAAAATAGGTTATTTTTCAGAATTATCACAACTCTTACTAGATCTAAATTCTCATTCAAGTTTGCATTATTATCATGTTAAAATAAAAATTATTTAAGTAATCAAAACACTTCAATGTTAACTTTTATCTGTCAGATGTGTAATCAAAATTATGAATTAGTAAATATTTGCATTGGTATATGAAGAGATTTTAACCTAGTTGATGGGGATGAAGGGCCAAGCACTTAATGGAGAAGGCCTCTTCAAACAGGGGGGTCTTTGGGCTAGCCCCCATAAAAAAAATATAATCTGGAAGCAAGTTTCTGCAATTTCCTATATTGTGATAGTGGGTTTTGGTGGAAATGCATGTTATAGCTTGAGTTGGGTTAACAAGGTTTCCACAAACCTGAAAAATCACGGAAATTGGTTAGGTAATTTCATTGAATTTGACTACTGGTAAGAGAAAATCAGAAAAATAAACTTTGCCCCATGTTACAGAATGTAAAATATGGAAGTGAAATGTAGAACTTAAAATGTAAAATCTTTTATAAACTTCTGAATGAAGAAAACATCAAAAGATATGCTTCATCTGGTGTTGTTGCTTTTTATGTTACAAGGTTGCCAATCCCTGTTCCGCATTACTAAATGCTGTAGGATGAACTTTTATATTGAACAACTGCATATATATATATATATGCAAATTTTTATCAGGGAATGTTTGTTAATGTTATATTTCAGGGGAAATTATAAAAATTTGTGTGGGAACCCTTATTAAGAGCATGTATTACACTAACTATCATAGATTAAATCAAAATAATCAAGCTAAATGGTGACTTGAATGCAGGGAGGGACAAAAAGTTACTATACACATGGTATTAATGAAAATATTACAAAGACAATTGAAACCAATTGTATTATTGTTTGTTTCAGGGTAATAGTTAGAAAGTAAACTATGTTCTAAATGAAACAACTGTATAGTCACTTTTGCCTCATCCTGTGAATATTAAGGATCACATTCTTATGTTAGTATTTTTTTTAACTTTTCTTATAATAAAAGAAATTGCTTTTAAAACATGGAGGAGCTTAGCCCCTCCACCCCAAAAGCCACCAAGGTTCCTACACCTGTGATTTATATTATAGAACAACAGAAAACCTTTTGGAAGAAGCATTTTACAAATAGAGGTTATGCAGTTTGTAAATTGTATGATGTGCAAAAGTATTTTTATTCTTCACATGAACATTACCCTGCACTCTGAATCAGATTGACATTATCAATATATATACATTTCTTGAGTACAAACACTTCTGATTTTTTGTGTATAGCATTTGTATATTTTATGAAAAACTTGCTACATTTTGCATAGATACACAGTAAATTCAGAATTATAGTCAACATTTCCCCTCTGGCATGTCGTTCGTCCATTGGAAGGACCCTGTGCACATTTGATGTATATAACATATCCATATACAAGTGTTTTATATAGTTAATTTAATTTTAGTTGTGTTTGTTAGGTCATATTTTGTCTCTTTTTATTGTTCCTTATAATAAAAGACAAATAAAACAAATGGAATATAGGACAGAAGTGGAAAAACTATTGGTATGGAGATATACTGGAGAGACACAATAGCATTGCCTATTTTTAGTATTTCTGTTTGTTTTAACATAGTGGTCTTGTTTATTGATTATTTCAAAACACTACTTTACATGTAAATTAAAATTTTCTTTGTGCCTATAGATTTTTTTTTTCACTTTGAATAAAATCATAAAATAACTGACAAATTTTAATTAAGTTACCCTCTGATACTTGAGAGTATGAGATAATAAATTTGGATGATCTTTATTGGAAATATTTTTTAATTAATGCTTTTTTTTATGATTAGTTACTTACAGACTGGTATTAGTTTGAATTATCAATTTACAAGGATGTACATGCATATAATTATTTGTTCTTGAACTTGCCAGTGTCACTAGATAGATTTTTAAAATTTGTGATTATCTATATATTCATTCATTCATTCTTATGTCTGTTGAGGTAAGAATTTGGCTGAAGCATTAGAAAATAATGTGTGTGTAATCAATTATGATGTGCTATTATGATAATTCTTAATCATATGTATCACCAATGAAGTTTAATGTTTTTTGAAGCATGTAAAGGAACAAATCACAAATCTTCTGAAAAACTCAACTCTCCAGCTGGCCTTGGTGGGCTATTTGCCCAAGGAGTACCAAAGTTACGAGAAACTGGGACTCGGCCAGCAGCTTCAGCAGGTTTGTATCATTGTAGTAATAAACAAATACTGTTGAAGAAACAAAACAAAAATTTGGTCCTTTAAGCTAGGATGTCTAAGAATGTTTTAAAAATTTAATATCTACAAGGTGTTAATTGATGAAAAATTATGTTTTGATTAGTTAATTATCTTACACGACACTAGTCAGTTTAATCATCATTTCACGTAATTGATTATTTTGTGAGACATTTTTGAAAATGTTAAACTGAATTTCCATCAAAACTACATGTAAGTCATGGTTTATTTGCCCCTCGTGTATGAAAGTTTCAGTTTCATATAATGATACTTGTAGTTTTTGCCACTTTTGGCAGTACTATGTTGTAGAGAAAAATTTACATGTACATAAGAAAAAAATTCAAAAAGTGAAACAACTGATTTTAGTGTGAAATTTGTTAATATTGTATAAAGTATAGAATAAAAGTTACATGTGCATTAGAAAGGGATTTTAGAAAATGTGACATTTGTATGAATGTGATCTAATGTGACTAAAACTAAGAAATCAACACAAAAAAAGATGTAAAGGATTCAGTTAAACCATCAACAAGTATCCAATACATTCTTTACATTTGGAATAATTATTTAAAATATTTAAAAGAGAAATACTAATAAATGTTAACAAAAATTGCACAAGCTAACTGGCTTCATGCTAACTTTGTTGTATACCTTAACTCCACCTCTTCCTGAACTAACAATATGCATTTTTTGCATCACCCTGAAGCTTTGTTTGATATGCTTTTAAATAACAGTTTTGAAGAGTGATTATAGCGGGTAAAGGTAATGTAAAAATCCATGTTTATTGTATTTATTAAACTATGATAGGACAGTTCAGTTGACCAGAGAGAAGATAACTATACGTATTGTTTGAAGCTCTTAACTATTTGCATCTTAAACCTCTTCTATTATTCTTTGTATTGTGATAGATTTAAAACAACTTGGCCAGTGACAGTATCCAAAATTCTGATGATTTGGCCACAAAATAACTTTTAAAAATCTAAGCAATATGAACTCGCATTTGTACATTGTCTCAAAAAATCCTTAGAAATGCTGATACCTGAGTTCAAGAGACACTGTAGAAAAACTGCAAGCATTACAAATATTCTGAATGATATGATTGTTACTAGAGCTACTCATAGACACAAATATGCAGTGTTTGGAGAGCAGTAAGTAAATTAGATGTAAAAACTTTTCCTTGTACCTTCAAATGACATGAGTTTTATAACCACACATTAATTGAAGAAATTCAGAAAACTTATTAATAAAAGATCAAGACCAATCTTTTTGATGTTGAACAACCTGTATATACAGTAAGAAGCATGCCACATTTGGTGATGAACAACCTATGTATACAGTAAGAAGCATGCCACATTTGGTGTTAACAACCTGTATATACAGTAAGAAGCATGTCACATAATCATTCATGTTTAGCTTAAGACTTCTAATGATGAAGTTTGGAATTTCAATGATGACACATAGTATGGCTATAAATCTAAAACTGGCCTAACTCTGAATGTTACAAAAATAATTAGACTGACAAAAGCTCCAAGTTTATGTTGACATTTTTTTAATGAGATTTTACAAACAGTCTAATTATGTAAGCTACCAGTTTTCTGCAGCAGTTGAAAATATTTCTTATATTGCAGAAAAGATGTTTGCCAATCAACATTTCTGTGCAAACTTCAGAAGAACAGATTGTATGCTCGTAAATCTGGTGAAAGTCTTATACAAACATTGGTATTAAGTGTCACTACATTACAACAAAATTCATTACAGCATGCATAGAAAATGATGAATGTGCAAAACAAGCCATATATGCATTTGTAAATGTCCATTAAACAAAGATATGACTAAATCACTTAAGTTCCCTATTGCAGTGGATCCCAAACTGTAGTCTGCATACCAAAAGACGTCCACGAGATGGTCATAGGGAAGGAGCCAGTCAGTGCATGTAGAAATATTCTCTTTAAAACTTCTATGATGCTAGACAAAGCAGTAATTTATAGGAGAATGTTATTTATTATAGCAAATATGAGTACATAAGTAACACAACATTGTTTATGCTTGAGATGTTTTTTTTTTCAAGGAACAAATTGCAATGCAAGTAAGGTACCTTATAGTGACTATTTAAAATGTCTATTAAATTATTAGGTAGGGCTTCTCAGACAAGATGTTTAAGGTCATGAAAAACTACAAAGCTAAAAGGTTTTGGAATGCTTGCCTCAGATCTTACAGAATTTACTGAAAACAGTGATTGTTTTCAAGTCACTGGAAGTTGTTATTTTGAATCATTGAACCTACAATTTTACTTATTATCAAGTTAACAAGTTTCATAATGTGCCACCAGGAAGCTGCATAAGTTCCTGAACATTATTGTCTGTTTAAAGATTTGTTTAGAAGAATTATTTTAATGCTGATCAAGAGATTCTGGGGTGACTGTATCCCATAAGATTTATGCATCTTCAAAAAAGAATTTTTCTGTACAAAAGCAATTGGTTAGTACATTGTCAATTAAGCAAAAGCATGAATTGAACATGTATAGGAATTGAAAACGTTTATGCAATGAAATCTTTAAGCAACAGGAAATATTAATCCTTTGATGGCATCATGTCTCTAAAATGTTATCATTTTATAATTGAAATTTTTCCAATGAACATTGGTAAGAATATGTGAGAAAAATTGTAGATTTTTTAATATTAAAAAAATAAATTGAAATGCATTTTATTCTGCCTTTTTTACATTTCTTAAAATCCAGATAATATGTTTAATTGTCATTCTTATTGAAGCAACATTACATGAAATTATTATTTTTTATTTAGTTTCAAGAGGAAGATCAACTGAAAACCCTAATGACCAAAAAACATCATTAAACAAATCTTTACATAAAAGAGCTGTAAGCTGTTCTCAGTCTCTCACCCCAGTCAAGTCGCATCAACAAACCTTAACTAAATCTTCAACTATTAATAAAAACAGTAATGCTCATACAGCCAATCATGTGATAGGACTAAATCAAAGGTGTCCATTCCCAAATGGTTTACGTTCACCTCATGATTCTCCCCCCACCCCACCACAGAAACCAAGCAATATCAATTCTAATTACTTGACTGGTCAGAAGTATTGTTCTCCTATATCCAAAAAACCTCCTACAGTATCAGTTGGTTTAAATAAGAGTACAAAGAGAGAATCTTTTCCAAGACCTTCACCTCCTCCTCCTCCAAAGAACCCACAGCTCACCCTCACCAAATCTCCACTGATACTGAACAAACCTGTCAGTGTAGTAAAACAGCAAGATATAAAGGCTCAAAACATTAAAAATGATCTTAAATCATATTCTAATATTACATCTCAAAAAGAAGTTTCAGCCACAAAAAATCAAGCCCCATTACTTTCACCTTCACAAAATCAGAATGTTACTGGGGGTCTCGGTGAACTTAAGCATAAACCATATTCAAGAGGTGTTATGCCTTCTTCTAGAAAACAAAAAACTGCTCTGTCTCCACCATCAACTACAACTACTGTAAAAGCTACACCTTCTACTAATCGCCCAACCCCTCCACTTCCACCCTTAAGGTCACCATCTGTAGCACCACCCCCTCCACCTCTACACATAAATGTATCACCTTCTCCTTCTTATACAAAGAACCCTCCACCACCACCACCGAGTGTGCACCCTCCTTCTCCACCTGCTCAAAACAACTATGAGAAGACAAGTAAGTTTTATGTTCACTTAATTGTTACTTGTGCATGCATTTAACAAAACCGTATTACACTGCATTAGGGTGCAACATGGTTTTATATCTGGAATTGAAAAAGAGAGATTAAGTAAGTAATATTTCATCAGAATTTTCAGGCAATTTTTTTTTGTTTCTTGATTTTTATGTACAACAAAGTTTGTGATAGAGCCAAAATATTTCTATGTATAACTTGACTAATGCCTGTATTGCCCCAATTATGTACATTTACCTCAAGATAACTTAGAGTATTATACTTAGAATGTATAAACAATAGATAACAGTAAAATCGTGTTAGCCAAAAGTTGTGAAACCAACAAAATGAAAATAATGAGTAAGGTAAAGTTTTAAGTCACTGTAATAACATTTAGTTCTTTTTATTAATATGTATCCATAATCTGATATATTTTGAAGATGACTTGTACAAAAATAATTCAAAATGAACTGATGACCAACATTATTTTAGTGTATAATCGGCTAATTTCTAGATATTTTTGTGATTTTACTATTAGTTCTTATATAATAAGTGCCTGGTGTGTCAATGCACTTGTTTTATAGCTTGTTTTATCGCATTGCAGAAATGGGACTACTGGATAAAAGATGAATTTTCTATATATTATGTAGCTTCTGCAAATAAAAGATCATATTTTTCATATATAATATTTCTATGAATTCACAGTATTGAAAATTTGAAAAAAATTCATTGTAATGTTTAAAAAACAACAAAAATGTTTACCTTTGTTGTAAATTTTGATTATTGATTTTTATGTCTTTCTACATCCTTCTAAAGTTTTCCTGTACAGTTTTTATTTTATAAAACTGCAAGTCTTTGTGTTGATTCAGTAAACACCACATGGAGTTGCACTGTGCTTATGATCACTAGTGTACAATAAAAGTAACTTTTTACCATACCGAAATTGTAAGCAAGCTGACTTATTTTGAAGTCAGAAATCAGAAGGTTTAATTTAATGTATGTATCAAGTTTTAATTCCATTATATATTTAAATTTATTATCAGTGATCTTATTTGCCCATTCAAGCAGTTATTTAAACCAATAAGGCCTAGTATAATCACAACCTACCACCATGGCCATGTTGGCAAAATGAAACTTGATACATCCATTTACAAAATTGTTTAACTAAGCCTACCTCATCTTGTTCTGTAAAAAACATTTCTTGTCATGATGCAATTGAAGTATAAAATGGTAATGCAAGCTTTAAAGAATCAGGACTGTAATTGTGGCAGAAGTTGTTCACAAACATATTTTCTTCTAGCAACATCACCAAGCTGAGCTTTTATCACTTTGTTTTGATCTCTGCTGAAGTTAAAGCCATATGAACTTATTAATTTAAAGAGAATGAAAAAAATAAGCTTTCATTACATTTTTAGATCACTGATCTATGACTTCTCAAACAAGATGGAGAAACAGTGATTGGCCAGAATTGATAAAACTACACTAAGTTTTTAGATGTTTTTTATTCACCACAGGGATATTATATTTATATAGCATTTCAAGAATATTTAGCATTGTTGCTATTAATTTATTCTTGTGAATCATCCAGCCAACAAGCTGTTTTAAAATACTAAAAAATAGAAGTGAAACTCAATCTATCATTTGATTTGACACCTATTGCTGAGACGACATAATAGGTTAAAATCATTGCATTTTTGATAAAAACTATTTTGACTTACCTTTCAATTGGTTACAAGAGTTGTATTATGCTCAGAAAAAATTCAGGAAATTCACAAACACTAATGTTTTAATTTGGAGCATGATGAATTCAGTCTATAATCAAAATTTGCAATTAAAAATATATAAAATTAAATAAAACTTCTATTGAATAAATTTTCAACACTAATTTTTTTTATAATGTGTGAAAGAAGGATTACAAAGTTTTTCTATAATATTTTGTAATTCTATGGTGTAAATTGCCCTACAGGCTTGTTGCATCCATTTGGGCAGAATTGTTAGATTAAAATTTGAGCTTTGGGTATTTTTTTCTTCTAATCTAGACCTCTAATTTTAAGCTAATTGTTTTTTTTGTGTGTAATTTATAAATTTCATTTCTATAGTTTTTCTGGATGAAGGATACATGTAAAAAATTAAGTGATTATTACTTCATACAAAACTGATACCAGTGCTTTGTTGTTGTTTTTTGTGGATGAAATTGCACAGTACATTTATTGAATGAAATAATCCTCTGAGTTTTTCTGATAACATGCAGTTAAATCTTTCATGTTGAAATCCTTGAGCAAGCATTTACATCTGTGTTTAAATATGTAGTGTCACTTTCATTTCAGTGAAGCATGATAGATGTACACATATATATATATACACATAACAACAAAAGTAGCATTTCTAGTCAAATTACCATTAGTTTCTCTGAGTGTGTCTTTCCAACATCATCTGTGATTTTATATGTAGTTTGAATTAAGTCTTTCCAAAAAACTGTAATCAAACTGCTTGTTCCAAAAGATAAATTGTGGTACTTGAAAAGCATATCATAAAAATAAGTAAATCTCCATTAAAAAAATTATCTGAAAATTTCTAGAAATATTAACATATAATACATACCTTGGGGTGGAAAAATTTCCTGATATATTGCCGATTTCTGTGGAACGTTAACTGCGGAATTTGAACACAAAAATAGGGCATTTAGTACTAAAATAGAACAGCAAAAAATATTTTCAAGGGTGTTTATTTTTTTAAGGCATAAATACTCAAAATTTTATGATCGTTTGAAAATTTGCAATTTTGGCTATATTTTCCAGATAAGTGCACCTTTTTCCAGGCCCTTTTCTCTTTATTTTCTTGTTCTTTTGCTTTTTCCTTCTTTTATGAAAATAAATTCAAATAAATGACAATTCTTTTATGATTTTTTTTTGGATGAATATTTATGTTGACTTTTGAACAAATACAGAATTCATAATGAAACATCTCCTTGGGCTCCTCCTTCAGCTGCTTGCCTTTCCTTGTTAGAACAAGTACAGAATTCATAATGAAACACCTCCTTGGGCTCCTCCTTCAGCTGCTTGCCTTTCCTTGTTAGAACAAGTACAGAATTCATAATGAAACACCTCCTTGGGCTCCTCCTTCAGCTGCTTGCCTTTCCTTCTTCTTTTTCTGTTTGATTTGGCTGATCTTGCTTTTTATTTTCTTCTCATCAGGGAACCCTTTGATTGGGTTTGCCTCCTTTATCATCTGATATCTTTCCAGGACCACTGCATAGCATGCCTTTGGTGCAATGTTTTCATTTGCATTAAGAATATAATTGATGATATTTGTAAGCACATCTGGAAAACGTATACAAGTTGAAAGTTGGCCATTTGCTGCTCATTTTTCTTTGGCAATGAATTTCAGTGGGTTCAAATATTTTTTTTTCTGGCTTAAATAGCCCCGTGGGACTGAGAAAAAATTTGTACCCTGGAGGTATGCATTACGTGTTAACTTCTGACCAAAGCAAGCTGCCTATACAGATCAGAACTGAAAATTAACCCCAATAAAAAATGTAGGTAATGCGCTGTTCTTCATTATAATAGTTAATGTATTGATTCATCAGTTTGTTACCCTCACTATTAGCAACATTTTTAATAGTAATCTCAACAATATCTAATGAGATTTGGCCACCTTAGGATATTTAAGTTACTCCTAAATCCATACACTGAGAAAAGGATACAAAATAATTTTCATAATTAAAGAAAATAATGAATACCTGATATACATATACTTTTTAACCAATTCTATTAATGAAACTAACATTAACAAAAGAGCAGAACTTTCCCATAAAATTAAAACCAAGTACCAGTTTATAGAGTAAGAATCTTTTTTAAGTATGTATATGTTGTACTAGAATGAACAAAAAACATGATAAGCTACCTTTTTCCAATATTACTGTGTATTTTTGGTGAATGTTTGAAGCTTAAAATATCTCTGCAATAGGTGTTTCTCGTTTCTAAACTGATAACAGATATATCTGTGCTGGATTTTTATGTAAAATGAAGTATAAAATTAAAAAAAGAAAAGAAACGTGTTTATATTACTCTGTCATATACATGCATAAATGCGGGCCTAATTTGTGTGTATGATTGTAGATGTCTGGTATTGCTGATCATAAGTATTGGTTTAATTACATAATGTAATTTAATATGCGTGTGTGTGTGTACATTTAATTTTGCACTTCTGGACAACATTTTCTTAAATATATGTAGTGTATCGACAGTTTAAATATCTAAAATTAATCATCAAAACTAACAGTATGCAAGAATAATGATAAAAAAGTGTTTTTTACCAACTTGTATCTGAGATACCAATTTCATATGTAACTGATGTCACTGTCAATTATTAGAAGCATAACTTGAGGAAATATTAAACTACTTGAAACTTTTTATCAAATTGTGCGATTCATCTTTGAGTCCATGTAATCATGTTAAAATTAACTTTAAAGTTTCTTGCAGTATTATGTATTGGTAAGTACTGAAAGCATTATTATTATGCTGTTTTAATTATAGTTTTAAGTGAGTTCTTTGTGTTATGATTATTTGAAATTCTTTGCAGATGGTTTTGAATCCAAATTTAAAAACAGATTCCATGGAATTTTTGAATTACCTTCGCCTGATTGTTTTGAAAACACACCAAAAACCTATTCCAGCAAAAGTAAGTCAATTACTTTAAGTTTGAGTACCTTAAATAAACTTGTTATTCATTAATAATTAATGGCTTATTGTAACAAACGGTATATAATTTTTTGGACTTCTAAAACAAAAACTACTAAAACTTATCACTGTTAGTCACAAAATTAGCACAAATATTACAAAGTGGAATGAAAGAGATTGTGGTTTAAAGATGGTTTAAGTTGCTTTGATCCAGAATAGAAACTCGTTTGTTTTGTGCATTCTTCTTTAGTGCTATGAAGAACAAAGAATCCCATATCTGCCATTATCTTTTGTTCTTCGATGGACATTTTTAAAACCTTGGATGCTTAATAATGAATTGGCAGTTAATAATACCATTTTTTGTTAACTCAGATCAAAATTGATCATCAGTAAAGGACAGTTCTGAAATTTATTTATTTTTATAAAAAATACTAAATTCTGACAAACCTCTTTATTGTGCAAGTTTTGATATTGTACCATTATACATGATTTTCTTCTCAATGAAATTTTCATAAAGTGTCAGAAGTGAAAATTACTTAATTCTTTCTCAAAGTACACTGTAGTGTCATTTCATATTTAATTGTACCGTGCATAATCAAATAGATGGTACTTACAAATGTTAAATTATCTCTTTATACAATGATGTAAATTACATTCAAGTTTAAAGAAACATCTTAATTCAGTATGATGATAAGCTTTGTGTACAAGATTTTGCAGTTGTTTTACACACACACAGCTTATTTACTAGTTTAAGCTAATACTGCTGATAAAGACTGTTTTGGAACATTTAGAAATATGTTGGTAAGATGATCATGTTTAATATTATCAATCATGCCAGTTGAAAAAAATTTATTACAGTTTTTAAGTACTTGAGATGAAACATGTATGGTTCTAATTAAATTCTTAAAAATTCTTGGTATAAAACTGTTAAAATTAAAACAAAGATCTCAAAATGTCCATTTATGAGGGGAAAAAAATCACAAACTTACCATTTTTGTTGTGTATTAATGTTTCTAAAAAACAAAACAAAAAAGGCCTGGCATGGCCAGTTGGTTAGGGCGTTCAACTCTTAATCTGCAGGTTTGAATCCACATTCCATCAAATATGCTTGCCCTTTCAGCTGTGGGGGCATTAAATTGTGATGGTCAATCCCACTGTTTGTTAGTAAAAGAGTAGCCCAAGAGTTGGCAGTAGGTGGTGATGACTAGTTGCCTTCCTTGTAGTGTTTCACTGCTAAATTAGGAATGGTTAGCTCAAATAGCCCTTGCATAGCTTTGTGTGAAATTTGTAACAATTTTAAAAAAAAGTAAGTTGGTGATCATGTTGGTAATCTGCTGAAATTTTTATATTGTCATTTTTACTGTTGAGATAACTAAGAAACTTTCAAACACGTTGATGTCACTTTTCCATTTTCAGCAATTCTGAGGTTTATGCACAGTACAATGCAATTTATGTTAATAAAAGCTGACTAACTTTAGTATAAATAGCGTGTCTTTATTACATCGACATTCAACAAATATTACTAGAAAATCTGAAGATAATGATTGATTGTATTTCAAATGATGATTTATGTGAATGAAAAGAGAAAGAAACAATGCACTGTTAATTCCACAAATGTGCCAATTCTGCTCCCACCTATGTACTTCTGGGTAATTAGAATGAAAGCAACTGGCTATCTTGCTAAACTCTATGGTAGTTTAAAGTTCAGTAAAGATAATGATTGGAAGGGAGTTATGGAACAGTACTTTATAGCTAGAAGTTTATTTAGCATGTAATTGTTTAAAATTTCTTTTGAACTAAAAAATATGGACATTTTACAGGATGTGTATAAAAAAAATGGGACACTTAGGTATCCCAGATAAGACCTCAAATTTTCTGGGAAGCTAATATGGAAAAATGGTGTTGTCTCACAAAAAAATTGGGATTAATGGTCACCTCCATTAGAATTTTGTTGTATATCAGGGCAACAACTTACCAAAAACTTTGAGGAGACAAAAAAGCAAGGGGAAATCTTTAACTTTCTTTATCCATATTGTGACATGGATTACGTCAGATGGCAGATGTCAAAATGAGGTCAAGAGCAGAATTGTACATGCTAAGACAACATTTATGAAGATGAAAAATATATTGACTAACAAAGGTATATCAATGAAAGTGTGCAAAAGAGTTCTTAGCTGCTACATCGAATCAGTCTTGATGTATGGTTGCCAATCACAGACAATAAACAAACAAATGGAAAAATCACTTAATATGACCAAAATATGGTTTATGCATAGAATGCTAAGGGCTTCCTAGAAAGACCTGAAAACAATGAAGAAGTTCTACAACAAGCAGCATTCTTTGGTCATGTGAAGAGGAGAAAGAGGATGGAACACTTGGTTACAACTGGGAAATTTGTGGGGAAAAGAAGTAGAGGTAGACAGTGAGAGAAGATCCTGGACAGTTTAACAATTTGGATACTCAAAGAGAGGGTGACTGATGTAATCACAAGTGTCTGGGAGCGGGAAAGAGACATGATTGCCTACACTACAAAGCACGGCACTTGATGATGATCCATATTGCAAATTATCAAATTAACAAAACATGAGTCAGTACTCTCATAATTCACACCATAAATTAACATATCCAAATGAAAAAGATCAACACAATTATAATACACACTATTCGTGTTATATTGACAAATATTTGAACACCATTAAAAAGAACTTCAAACAGAACACCTAATCGGTCATGTCAATCCTATGAGAAAGGTTATGTGTGTGAAACTGAAAGAAGTCTTGACAGTATAGTCTCTGAACATAAAAAATAAATATGGAAACACAAACAATGAAATTTCCTTCATATGAGATTCTGAGAATCAAATCTACTGAAAACCAACAATAATTTTATGCAAAATGGATAAATATACACAAAGAAGAATCTTTGAAAGTTGTTTAATCAAAAGCTTGCCTAATTTCAACACCTTCTAAGGTCATTTTAAGCTAGACAGCTTCCTGACCTCCTCTACTCTAAAGATAATTCAAAATTCTGGGAACACGTAGGTGTTGTTGACAGGTTTTACTACCAGAAGATAATGTTAGACTGAAGGAGATGCACAAGTGTCAAATCTACTTTCTGTAATATCAAGACTCTTGACAGTTTGTTCCATTTACTGTGGTTTTTCACTATCCATGCTACCATCCAAATCATATGACTACACTACTTACATTGTGCCAATTCATGGACACTGATTGGATTGTGAAGATACAACAGTTATTAGATCAGTATATTAGAATACTAAATGCACATATTGTAGGACTTATTTCTTTTTTTAAGGGGGATGTCCCCAAGATAAATGTTCCCTGGTCAAATTCCCTCATGAACTCAATTTGTGTAAATAACAATAAACCAAATACATTTTACACTCAAAGAATCATATAACTACTATGATCTGCAAATAGCTTGTAAAATCGCAAACTCCCTTTCCCGATTTCTAGTGTTGTAAGTCTGCAGACATATTGCTGTACCACTGGAAGTAATTTGTGTAAATAACAATAAACCAAATACATGTTACACTCAAAGAATCATATAACTACTATGAGCTGCAAATAGCTTGTAAAATCGCAAACTCCCATTCCTGGTATATAAGCACTGAGTTAGACCTCCCAGTGGCACAAAAATATGTCTGCAGACTTACAACACTAGAAACCGGGTTTTTGATACCTGTGGTGGGCACAACACAGATAGCCTATTGTGTAGCTTTGTGCTTAATTACATACTAACTAAATAACTTACACAAGTGTCATATGGTAGAGGAGTATTTGCCATCTAACAACTGACTGTTGAACTATTGTGGTGGTTAATCAAATTGAAAAGATAAAATAGGAGTAAGACGTTTTCCAACTCGCTGTTGTTTACTGCTATTTCTGAAAAATGAAGGTCCTTGCAACTTATACCCACTCCTTTTTTGCCTTTGAGTTTTGAAAAGTTGGACACACCTGGTATAAGCAAGTTTAACGTATTATCTAGTAATTATTTAATGTATCTGCTTACCTGTCTAATAAAAGATTAAACTTATAGGTAAAAAAAAAGTAATTATAAAAATCTGTGTGTTCATACATTAACCATGATTGTTATGTGTGTATGTTATCATAAGTCATATTATTTTATGTTTTGTTTTCTAACAGAGAAAGTTAAAACAAAGGCTTAGTTACTATTAAATTCTTACACTTATTTTAATGGAAGATTATTTCAATTAGTTTTGTTGATAATGATTGACTTTAACAAGGATATTTGGACTTTTTTAAATTTTAGTTTTTTTCTTCTACACTTTAACAGATTTTCCAACTGATAAAAGACAACCCCCACCACCACCACCAATCCCTACCAGTCAAGGACATCCTTCCATGGTTTCTGAATGCTTGACTAGACCTTTGCCTAATGTTCAAGTTATTAATGCAAGTGAATGTTAATATTTGTGTCAAAAGAAATCCGTGCCTCAGAATCGACACGAGAAAATGTGAAACTAGTCAACAACGTTAAACTTCAGTCTTTCCTGCCCAAAAGCTAGGTTGCCAATTAAAGATAACTTTATCCATGACAGTTACTGTAGTGTTTAGAGAAAAAATAATTTGTATAGTTCTTTCCATAAACACTTAGTTGTAGTGAAATGTTTGTTTAAAGCGCACAACTGAGTGAATCTCTTTGTTGGTATAAGTCCGTCAACACTTTAATAATGAAATATTCCATTTCAACCTAAATACTTCCTTTTTTATAACCTTTCAGTTTCTGAAGGATTATCATTGACCCACTTTAGAAGAGAAATATTTATCTCAACTACTTATAAAATATTGGTGGTATTTATTTAGCAATTTTGTAATTAGGATGGATCACTATTACATACCTAGAACCAAAAAAAAAAGTTCTAAGTTCAGTTCATTAATGTATGTGTAATAATATTTTAGATCGTACAGTTTATGGAACCTGTCATGCTTTAATTTTTTTTTCCACACTGTACTGAATAATTTTGTGCATTCTCAATTTTTTCAAAGTTTTGTTGTCAACCTTATTTTAAAGCAAGTTGTTGTATAATTTTATTTGCATTTCGTACTTTATTTTAATATAGGTAAGCAACAGCTATATAATGTTTTTTATTCTAACTTTTAAATATTTTATATAAATACACTCTACAGGGTGGGTAAAAAGTCTAATCACCCCCCCCCCCCGAAATAAAAGTAATGTACATGAAAGTAGGATTTTTTTTTCCATGTTGGCATATCTCATATTGGCTGATAATATTCAATTAATAATTCAAAATGTCTTCCTGTTGGTGTTTTTCATGACAAGGTAATATGTCTCCACATGCAATGTGACATCCTCCTCAGTGACCTCAGCAACATTTTCAACAATTTTTATTTCAAAGCGTCAGTTGTTTCATATCATTCCTTTGCTACAATCAATGAAATTAACATGAGCTTCAAATAAGGGGGATGCCCAGACTTTTTACCCACCCTGGATGATTTTTTTTTGTACTGAGTTCTTGATATTTATTTCCTAAGATACACTTCAAAAGATTTAAAAGTAATATTGACATCAGTTATATTTATTTTTATTTCCATGAAAAGTATGTAGTTTGAGACTAGAGACAAAGTTCTTTGGATGTATTACAATATTGTAAAAACTGTGAAGAAGTTTTATATATTTTGTATTTGATGTAAGATTTTCATCATAGTATTTGTTTTTAATGGTGATAATAAAGTTATTCTCTGTACATATGTTATTGATATTATTCAATCAAGTCAAAAGTCAGATCCATCCGAAACCCAGATGGGACACAGGAGCCAGTGCTTCATTTCAATTTCAGTGGCACAAATGGATAAGAATGGTGACACATTCCTTTCCTGGATGGGACACCAGTCTTTTGCAGTTTAACTCCTAATTACTTGCTGTTGTCCATTGTATAACGAGTTCACTGAAACAATGGGGGGAAAAGTCTCCTGCTCAAGGATACAAGAACATATTGCAAGCAAGCCTTAAACTTGTAACCTTTATGATTATGAATCCAAAGCACTAGCCCCTCTGCTTATGACATTATTTAGTATGGTGTTTTAATCTAGAATGAAAAAGATGAGATGAGGTATTCTGGTTTTTAAGCCATCTGAACATTGCAATATACACAGAGATTCCTCTTCCCAAGTACATTATTGTGGATTCTCAAATTGTAATAGTTTTGTTGTCAGTCCTATTTTAAAGCAAGTTGCTACATATAACTTATTGTACATTATTTTATGTATATCTGCACACTTTTTTTTCTAACTTTAACCCCAAACATTTTTTGCAAGTACCTGAATTGTTTGCATGACAATTAGCCATTTTTAAGCATTTAGGTTATTTCATCTTATTTATTCTTTAGCCACTTCCACATGTAATTTCTTTTATCTGTATTTTGTAAAGAACTGACAAGTTGTAAGCAAAAAAAAAAAAGGTTTCTTAGTTTTAAACAAAAGAATATAACCTAAGTTAATGAATTTAAAAACTGTGATGTGTTAAGTTTCCAAAATCATAGATGGATGTACTCTTAAATAAATAAAAGATCTGACTAATTAACCTAAAACAAGTTATCTAATAATCAAATTGAAGTATAGAGCTAGTGGATAAGATACATATATATATTAAAAAAAATAAAATAATAACAACAACAACAACTCACCTCTACACAGCCTCGGGGAAGACTGCATAATGACACTAGGAGGGAGATGAAACTGCAATGTGGTGTAAGTGATGAACACAAATGTACTGGGGGCTATTTATATTCTTGCCCACAAGAGCACATCCAGGGTAAGTCAACAATTAAAAAGAAGCTATGAGATAATTAACTTGATAGGAGGTAACATGAAAAAGATGTAAAGCATCATCTATCATGGTAGATTAAACAAATCAGACGAGTCTCTTTTGGGCTATACCCTTTTCTTAATAAAGATTATTTATAGTGTAACTGTTGAACATTGTATGTTTGTTGTTAATATTTTACCTATGTATGAGTGTCACTTAATTTATTCGTAGAGAAGGAATCTTTAGGTGCAGGACAGATATGGCAAATGAGAGTCAACATGAAGACAGACTGAAAGAATCTGCCAAATATGCAACAAATAGGATAGGGAGGAAGAGTGAGTTGAGATGAATGAAAAAGCTCACCTGAGAACCAACTGAAAAGAAATGGATTAAAAGAACAAATGTCAAATATTTGCATTATCTGAGTAGTGAAAGGCAAAGGTGGGATAAAATAACCAGATGCAAAGTTATGTTGTGGGATGATGTCCAAAGACAAGGCAAGCTAAGATGAAGGTACAGAAGCAGGAAGTTAGGACTCTAGGATCTAGATGAATCAACCACATGATGTGCAATGGTGGTAACACTGCTCACCATCTGAGTAACTTCAGTCCCCACTGAAGGAAAATAAGAACTTCTACAAAGGAGAGTTTGTATGTTGGAAGGTTTCAGAAATGCAGTTATGAGATATTGTGCATGCAATAATATTTATAAAAATGAATTCATGGTGAAATTTTTTACAAATAAATCTGGTATGTCTGCCGTACATCGACTTTGTGAAGTTCGTATTGATGAAAATTGTGTAAATATTGAAACCCAAGTACTGGGTTAATAGCTATGGTCAACAGTGCTGTGAGAAAAACCATATAACCAACTCTGCAGCATATTTCCTAAAATGTAAGAAAATATAATTTGTAGCACAAGTTCTAACTGATAGTCTACAAGTTAATAGCTTTTTCCAAATCAAGAAAACACTTCAAACGTTAAATAAAAGTTTAAAATAATAAGTAAAAAAATTCTGTAATTCGTAACAAAAAAACATGTCTGAATCTCTAGCAATGCTGACGAAAGACACAAGCCTTTGCTATATTCTATGTATTCAAAGTGAATACTGTGCAAGGAGAATCTGTTACCCTCCTGTTGGTGGAAGGCCATAGTCTAATTTTGATTGTATCAAAGACTGGCACAGAATACTTTATAATGTGTACAGGTGAGAATTTTGTTCGAGGGCTTGGAGTGTGTGCAAAAACTATCAGCAGTGGTGCAAGGAAGGGCTCTCAGTTCTGTGGAGAGGTAAATAACATTTCTGATGTGTAAATGTCCACAAATATTGACCCCTACTTTTTTAACGATAAGTACATAATGAAAATATACCAGACTACTTGACTCTGAAGCAAACTGGAATTTTAACTCCCCAGGTTGTTCATGCTACATCAAATAAAAATGGAAGCAAAAAGTCAAAACTGAAATTAGCCCTAATGCCAATACCAAAAAAAAAAAAAAAAAGAATGGTTAGATGTGAAAATGAAAGAGGGGCCACTCTGTAGATAGGCCAGCTCAGGCACAAGAGCTGATCTTCCAGAAGGTTCATGACACAAGTTCATTATGTACATTTGTAGATTCTGTCACCAAAGAGGGGCCACTCTGTAGGTAGGCCAGCTCAGGTACAAGAGCTGATCTGCCAGAAGGTTTATGACATTTGTAGCTTTTGCCACCAAAGTACTAATCAAAAATAACATCCAAAGTGATAATCCCCTCAAACCTTGGAATCCTCTACAGTCACACATTAAGATAGAATATGAAGCCTTTGAGAGGATATTTGGTGAGGTCTCTCAGATGAGTGATTTGGATTCATTCACAATTCATCCCACCCTTGTGACAGTATCTAATGTCTGCTGGGTACCAAACCAGCTCTAGCTTGGGGATGGAATCAAAATCAACCAATTTATGACCATTTGTCAAAGTTGGGAGGATAGGTATCTACAGTCCTGATGAAAACATAATGCAGATGTCACATCAAAAAGAATAGCCCTAAATAGAAAATATTAATTTTCACGAACAAAGTGCAGATAATGCTGAAACATAAAATGTGTGGGAATGTGAAAGTGTGTTTGATATCTCCAATGAAGATTTCTGAATAACCACATTAATATTTCCCATTTTGTAATGAACTTTTATGAAATTTTGAAAAGCAAATCCCCAAAATACCAGTTCCCTGTATGCTTTGAAGTTATACACAATTAACAGAAATCTCATGATTCCAGAATTTACCGTGTCTCCTTTATCCCCCCCTAGCTCTCTTTAGCTAATTGAATACTAATGTGTGGGCTCTGTCTTCAAGCACTCTGAAACAATACCACATTTAAAGTTTATGCATAAAAGTATTTATTTTACATTCATTTGAAAATACAAAAATTAACACGTGTATAAAGGTTCTGTAGAACACTAAGTGGAAGTTCATTATTTTTTATAAACAGGTTATGTAACATACACAAATTTTATAAAAGTGTTTTTAATAATAAAAATAGCATGACTACAAGTCATTTATTGTAACTTACATGAAATTTTTCTATTTTGCTTTTCATTTAATAGCCCTATGCAATTCTAGCAAAATTATGCTAGTTTTAATCCTATTTTCTGTGAATTCATGTGCCAATTTTTCCTGCATGGATGTTATATCAGTCAATGTTACTTCACATGATTAATTACAGCACCAAAAATTTTTTGCAAGAGGGATATTATAAAATGAAAACTGTAGCCTTATACTTAGATATTAATATGCAATACTGAATAACAGTCAATAATAATTATTCTTTACTACTTGAACAAAAGATGAAAAGTATAGGTATCTTCAATACAAATAAGGTTAATCTACAATGTAAAATACATCTCAACACAAAAAAGAAGTCAGTAACTGGAATATGAAACTGCTACAGTACATGTATATGTGCATGACTATAAATGAGTGCAAGTTGTAAACAGCTAAAAATGAATAGAAAAATAAACATTACTTTTGGCAATATATACGCATTAAAGCAATGACTAGATAAATCTGAGTTTCCAATAAGCACATGAACCATCTACCACACTTGTTTACGACACATTCCGAGTAATATAAATACTACAACAAAACTGTGTTGAATTTACACATAATTCAAGACTAACAAATAAGATAATGTATTCAGTAAGGTATTTTATTAAAAATGTTTAATTATGACAATTAAAAAGAAAACCAAGCTTTTTTAAAATTTACAAACTGAAACTTAAATTTAACGTGAAAATCATAAGCCTATGTGTACTTAAGAAATAATATTCTAGAGGCCATTACATAACTATAATAAAATATGTGAAAGAACCTAATGATAAGTTTTAACAATATACTTTTATTTATGAAACAAGAAAGGTGTAAAAGATTGTATACAACAACCTTGTATTACAATATTCATTTTTAACTACATTGACATGTACTCAGCCCCCAGTGGCACAGCAGTATGTCTGCAGACTTACAATGCTAGAAACTCGTGGTAGACAGAGCATATATAGATAGCCCTTTGTATAGCTTTGCACTTGGCTATAAAGAAACAAATGTATGCATATTCGAAATCACATGCACGATATAAGAAATTCCCATCAGTAATAAAGATGTACAAGATGCAAGTGTTAAATGTGAAAGGAACACTGTAGGGAGGGGCTGCAAAAACACAAGATAACTGATTATAAGAATAAAAGCTCCAATACAAACCTTTTGTACTTTTTTGAGAGTGTAAAGAATTTCTTTAGGCCATTTAAAAAGAAAAGATTCTGTGCTGAACAATTTTAATAAGCACCAGGTTACTAGCATAGACAGGCAATAAAATCAATTAATTACCTTTAAGCATCAAATACACTGATTAATCAAAATTACAGTTAAACCCTTCAGAAAATACCCAAATAGTGTTTTCAATTACAGGGGCTCTGCCAGAGGAGTTTGCTAGCCACCGCCTTTAAGCAAAAGACGAAAAAAATTTTATGCTTATTTTAACATTGTATTATGTTCCTTGATTCACCACTTAACATCACATCATTCTTCTGCAGATATATCTATCTATATTGTCTGTTTTACTTAAAGATAATCACTACCTATCAAAGGCTTATTCCCTTTGTCATTCTGTCATTTACTCTTACCATACAATGTAATGAAGTGAAAGCTAAGCCCATTAGTAAATTACATTATTTTAATTGTTGTTAATAACAATATCATATGCACGTGATTACGTGTTTGTTGCACACATACATTATTGTAGCAGTAAATCAAATTGAGAGATCTTCAATGCTATTTCAAGAGTATTTTAAATGTCAAAGAAATCAAAGTTTACAGGTGGCAAAGTTGCAAGTGCACATTGGAGGTTTCAATTTAGTAGGCTTTGGTTTCCCATCATTTTTGATGGGCTTTTATACTAGTTCAATATAATTTAAATACAAGTTTGTATGCAAAAAAGTTGTATGTATATTAAGCGTATCAAAATTCAATACAATTATGAAGATACCTTTATTCTATAAAATCTAATCATGTGCAATGTTATAATTATATATTCTGTGCATCTGGCTCATTATGTGATTCATATATCATATTTATTTTATATTTCATTGCTACAATAATTATGAATTTAATAATATACTCCATAAAAATATAACGTAACGTATTGAAAATTTTATTTAATTAATCCTTAATTTCATGAAAATAATTTTCATTTCTCTCAAAATGTATACATTGCATAATTATATCATTGTTTTTCTTTCAGGTATGGCTACCAAAAGGCCTCATGGGCAGAAGGAAATTGGTGAGTACTTCAAAAAAATTAATAGAATTCAGATTGAGGAAATGCCTACTTCAACATCAGCCAATCAGGTTTCTTCTGTTGCTAAAAGGTGATTCAGAAAATGTGATATAAATTCCAACTGAGAGTGAAACAGTGATAATTGAAAATGAAGTTGTGTCTGAATCACCACCTGCATCCCACAATTCACTGGACATTGCACATGCAGTAAACAGTGACCTAACTGAACCTGAAAGAATAGTTTTCTCAAATTTTTGGAAGCCAAAGGAAAAATGTAAACTACATAGCAGAACTTTTAAAGTAGCTGGAAAAAACTAAAACTATCTCATTTCAACATTGTTAGCTCCTAGAATTCAAATGGCTGGCCTATAGTGAAATTCTTCCAGGAAGATGGTGTGTATCATGCATACGTTTCTCAACTAAGGACAAAAACTAGTGCATATGTTTTTGTTACTGCTCCATTTGTGAACTACGATAAGTCTGGTGAGCACTCGCGCAAGCATGAATCAAAATTTTGTCATCAGGATGCTGTTCAAAGATCTTTAAGACTTCCAAAAACAGTTTGAAAATCCTTCAATGAGAATTGATGTGAATATAAATGAAATAACTAAATCATATATGAAAAGGAATTGCAAAATTCTTCCAAGTATTATAGATGCTGTTTTTCTCTGTGCCCAACACGGTATTGCTTTGCAGGGTACCAAAGGCAATAGTATAATCGATTTTGTTAACCTCCAAGTTCAAATGAAGGAAATTGTATTGCTCTTTTACAATTATTGGCTGAAAAAGATGATTCTTAAAACAAAAAAATTTCATTCATGCTCAATAATTGTAAAATATACGCATACTGATATCCAGAATGAAATACTGCAAGTGACAGCAGACTTGAAAAGAAAATTTGTTTTAAGCAATTTAAAGAATTGTCCACATTTTTACATAATGATATATGAAATCACCTCACATAACAATGAAATTCTCTCAGTCTGCTAATGCATTTAAGTTAAAGAAATCAGACAAAAAACCTATTATTCATGAAATGCTGATTGACTTTGTACCTCTAGAACGAGTAATAGGTGTAGCCATTGTGATGTGGATGACAGCAGCATAGTGACAACTCACCAGCCAAATCCATAAACAGATTATTGAAAGAAGGCCATTGTAATTCCCTTTTTGAATCATATCATTTCTCAATTAGAAAGCAGATTTGGTGAGAATAAACAAACTCATTTTGAGTTGTGTAGCCTAATACCAGAGTTAGCTAAACACATGAATATTGAAGCTATTTACACTATTCTATTTGATAAATAGCAGCATATACTGTCAAACTTAGAACCACTTTACAGTGAATTAAATGGTGGAAATATACTTATGAAAATAGCAAGGAGACCTCACAAAATATAATTTCTGTTTTGCACTTAATTGCAAATGTATGCTTTTTCCCTAATGTATGGGAGCTTCTTCTTGTGTTAGCTGTACTTCCCATTGGCAGTGTTGAAGCCAAGTGAAGCTTTTCTTGAAGAATACATTTACATTTACGAAAAACGAGTGTGCACGGAATGGGAAATCTTGGTGTTGTTGCCATACCTGTTCTATGAGCAATTTTGGAATCAGGAAAGAACATCTAACAAAAAACTTTATTCAACTTCATCCTCAATGTATGACTTTTAGCAATAAACTAATCCCTACAAATTAATTTCTTAAGCTTTTTAAGCTTGTTTATCTATTTAATTTTAGCTCTGTTAAAATAAACTGTTAAAGTAGGTGAACTTCTCTAGCTTTACACAAATATATAAATACAAAAAATATTGAAAATGTTGGTATTCGAGCAGCTAGTCCCACCCCAAGTATCTAGTAATCAAAATTATGATTAAATCTATTGATCTGATGAAAATAATAAACCAACCAAAATTAGCATTTCTAGTTATTCTACCTATCCAATAATTGAAATATTGCCATTATGATTTCATTTTTGACTAATTCAAGTTTGTTCAATTTAATCAATTATGTCATGGCTCATGATAACAATCAACTTATCGAAATTAAGGTTTCCAGTTGTCGTCACTTCTGATTATTCAAACTATCCAAGTAATCAAAACATTTTTTAATAAATTTGTTTGCTATTAAACACAAAACTGCACAATGGGCTGCCTGCACATCATGGGTATCGACACCTGATTTTTAGAATCATAAGTTTTATTTTGGTGCTTTTTAAGTCATGAACAGTGGATATTTTTCTCTCCCACTTAATGAGAATAATCAATTACTTCGATGTTTATGATTAATGGGAGTGACATTTAATTGATTAGCAACTACTTACCAAGGTTACTTGAGAAAGTAAAGGCTAATTGGTCATTCAAGGGACAAATACTTATTGTGTAGCTTAACTAGGTCATGTGCTCTTTGATGGTTTTTGTAATCAACGATACTCCCATCAATAATTCGAGAAGACAAAAAAAAATTACAACCTGCAGGGTATGAAAACTTTTTGCTTGTACCCAAGAATAAACTTTACTTCATCTAACTATTTTAAGTTTAATTACTTAATGTGCAAGTTTAGTTAAACCCTTTAAATAACAATTCAAAACATGTTCTAATATTGATTATAGTATACTTTTACAAAAATATACACCCTGAATTAATAAGTATATAAACACTAAATTTTAAAATAGGAAAAAGAAAAAAAATGTATGATTCAGTATGTTTCTAGTCCAAGATCACTCAAAAGGTAAAAAGAAAAAAAAAATCCATTAAAGATGGCAACTAATGCTGGCTTCTATTAATGTTAGTAAAATACACCAACATTGATCATACCGAAGGTCATACAATAAGTTGTAAATTTATCCTATAAACAATAATAAAAAAGTATCTGTACCAAACAACCCTATTAGGATATACTTTCCGTTCTTGAAAAAGCAATAATTATTCAAACATTATTGCAGACAAGGCAAACATTTTTCAAAGTAAAGAACGATGTTATCAGAATAAAAAGCAAAACCTTCTGCTGAGCATATGTTGACAAAAGGAATTGACAGTTGGGATTAAACATCTTATTAGGCACATGTAGCTTTATACACATATAAAAATAAGTAATAGCATGATTTTCTTACAATTTGTATAATTTGAGGTACTTGAAGCTGTGTATTTAGATAATATAAAGAAAAGACTTACTCCTTCCAGTGCTTATCAGCAAATTAAATTCCCTTCTGATAAGCCTACACAGTTCTATTTTGTTGACCAAGTTCATTATTTTACTCAAACATTTATATTGAGATATCAATACAGGAAGCTAACTTGTTGGTCACTAACACAAACCTAGAATTATTACATGTTTTTTTTGCTTCTCATCAATAGCTACTTTGATAGGAAAGTATGCACCTTTGTGATACACACTAAAACTAAAAATATTTTACATTCAGCTAAAGTTTGATAACACAGCTTGTTGAACTTGATACTCTACCTGAAAACTGTAATTATACTGCGCTTGTAAATGTTCTTCGGTCTTTAATGTGATTTCAGGGATAATAAACGGAGGTAGGCGACTGACGTCACCGTATTTTGGATTTACAGTGAAAGGTATTCCATCTAGCATGGCACTATGAGTAATAGAACTTCCATATAAGGTATGTTGTCCTTGTATGTATGGTTGCTGACTTTGTCCAGTGCTTACACCCCAATTACCTGAAGCTATATGTTGACCATTTGATGGCCCTACTCCTCTAGGGTATTTTGTTGGAGAAATTGGACCATATTTGTAACAGATTAATAAGCTATTTACCTCACCTGCAAGAATAAATCCAAAAGGAGGTTTTTTTGATTTACTCAACACAATAATGTCAGTTACTGCCACTTGCACAGATTCTCTTCTTACAACTTTATAACACAGGTTTTTCTTTTTCATGGCTTTTTGTTCAGTGTCCCAAGTATAGAACAGAACAGTCCATTCTGATGATAAATCTTTTTCTCCAGCTATGGCAATAGATTCAACCACTTCATCAGAGCTGTACTGATCTTTTGAGAAGCATATATATCTGGTTATCCTCTTGCCGAATATTCTATCTTTCCATAAATCGGCATCTGTGTCCTGGTCAAAAGTCCGAGATACAACTTGAAAACCTGGTGGACACTTGGAAGGATCTTCAACTATGCAGATTTTTGTAATAACTTGATCATCTGGCAAGGCTTTGAAAACACTCTGCAGATCCATAACTCTCACTCTATCTGGATGGTTGAAAATTTTTCTAAGAACAGAAAACAAAAGTTACTGAAATTCTAGCATGTGAAATACTGTCAAGAAACACTTTACATTCAGTTCTTTTAAAAGCACTGTATATAAAACTTTTGACAAATTAATAATATGTATTGAATATTAATATGTAAAAATATCTTAACATTTCATGCTACTGTACACTTACAAAATCAACCACATTTCTTATGTACTGAAATCAACCCAATATTAATATTTTAGTATTAACAATAAAACTCAAAGATCTATTTGCTTTTTAAATTCATACTCTTTTTTTTTTCAAGAATGTTGACTTTAAAAAAAGACATTTTATATGCACAGTAAGAGATGGAAAAAACATAAAAAGAACAACTTGATTTCAGATTTACAAAAACAAGATAAACATATTTAACTGAATTGAGCAATTTACTTTGGAACCATCATACAGATTCATTTACATGTACATTGCTAGCTAATGCTACAATTTTTAGTTGAATCAAATTTGCTTTAGTAATAAATAGTCAAAGCAACTCCAAACATGGTAAGTTTGGGTACAGTGAGTGATACATGTATGCTTCTCAGAAGTAGGTATAATGAGTTCTCTGGATTTTATCTAAATACCAGTATACAATTTCAAACAGTTTCTTCTACACATTATGGCTTGAATACTAAGGTACAAAATGACAGAAAGCACAAAGTATATGCCAGTCTTACTTTTATGCATCAATGGCAGAGAAATCCATAAGTAAGTATATACTACAGACAACAGAAGAGTACGTACATCATAAGTAGCCAATGTGCATATTTGTGTTCACTTGTGTTGAAATACTAATCATTCAGTTGAATGTATGGTTTCATTAAAAGTCCAAACTAATGAAAAATAAATATGTCTAGACTTTACAAAAGTTACCCCATTGTTCTTCAGAGGATTCCAAAGAATTTATACTTGGTAAACTGTGCAATGAAAATACTAAAGAGCTACCACAATGAACATAGATCCTAAAAGATTACACTTGAAGAGATTCAAGTTGAAATACAGTTTTGACACTTTTAAATAAAAAAATGACAGAATAATATCTGTGAAGGAAATTTTTTCAATAGTGGAAGACATCAGTGGATCACAAGATGGTAAACCTGATGTCACCTTTTAAGAAAACAGCATTAAGAGACCCTTAATTGGTTAAAGCATACAATAGTAGCATCCGAAGGGAAAAGAAATGAAAAATCATGTCCTGATATTAAAACCCAGTTCAAGATTTGGGATTAATAAACTCTGAGAGTAGAATGACTACAAGGTTGAGATACTACCTGAACAGGCAAGGTATTGGAAAACCAGCCTTGAAAACACAGATAAAAATTATCTTTATAAAAAATGTAGTTTGTGGTATATAAGCATACCATGCATTTCTAAACTTATTTTATTATAGTATTTTTCAAAATTAAAGTTATTCTAGGTTTATAGTTTTCACATAACATGTGGTTATAAAGGTCACACACCTGGTCTGCTTGAGGAAGATGTAGCTATATTGCTGCAGATTGTGCAGGATGTCAACAGCAGTATCCTCCAGTAGTAGGGCAGGTGATACCTTGAGGTAACAGCCTCCCTTAAGTTTGGATGAGAGTATCCAGTCGTGTGATAAGCACTAGTCACACTGGATAAGTCTGATGCTACCTTTGAATTAGGTTATTAAGGTTTAAACAGTCCGGTATATGGTATAGTTTGAAGAGAAAAGTTTACAATCCAGTAAAAGCAAATACTTAGCATTCTAAGCAAGCATATACACTATGCCTCTATTATTTAATAAAGGTTGTTCATTTTGTCTAGTCTCTTTTTCCCATTCTCATAAGCTCACTTTCAGATAAATTAAGAACTACTCTGTAATAAATATCTTGTCAGGTCTGTTATTCTCAAGACTTATCACATTTTATGGGAAATCAGTTTCATCTGAAAATACCACAGAACAGTGGCATAACTAGGTTTCAAAAGGCCCTGAGGCAGAAAAGTATTGTTGTCCCCTCCCATTAAAGTCTCTTGGTGTTTCACGAAATCTTTACCTCAATTACAATATTCAAAATCTTAAATATCAAGTTCGAGAGACCCCTGGCCCATCTATCACTATGCCACTGCCACAGAGTGGATAGGAAAAAAGAAAATTTTGGTGCCTTCACCACAGGATATATATCATTTTCTGTTTTTCTTCTTATGTGTGTATTGTACTTTACTCCTACTATTGCATTTAAGTTTTAGAAGGCTTCTTTGTAAGAGAAATAGCATTTTCCACAATTCAAAGGACTTGTGAAAGAGAGTTGGTCATTGCACAGTGATGGTTGTTTGAGAGAAGTCCTCTCCTGGATATCAAACAGTCACTGATGCTGCAAAGGCCCATGACTTCCATCTAACTGCAGCTGATGACTCAAGAAGAGCCACCAGTGTCTGGTGCATCCAAAATGGCTGTTCATGCTCTTCTTGAGGATTGACTTTAGTTCAAGGGAAGTATGGACAATTGAGGGTCACCTCAATGGTGTGGCATCTGTTGATTCTGAGATCAAGTGAGACAGTCTGTATAGAATCCCTAGACTTTCACCAGCAAGAGTAACCATACCCTAGCTCTGGTTAAAGCCAATCGAGAATAGTCTAGACAGAAGGGAGATGCTATTGGTGCAGGGCATCTGAAAATAGGAGTTATCTCACCACCAGATGAGACAGTGAGCATCAAATGGTGAAACCATGGGAAAGTAGTGAGCCTTTCCAAGTCAGAAAATATACTGCAGGGGTGTCCATGCATCATGGAGGAGGCTGGGGTTGTGCAGAGCACATGGTTGATCTCTCAATGGTGACCCTTTACTTTGCTACACAGGACCGGAGATGTACTGCTCATATGAGAGTTGGAGTCTGTGAGCATGCCTACAACACTGTGCCTGTGATGTAGAGGATATCACAGTCAGGTGACAGCCAAGAGTGTGAGGGAAAGTTCTAACCAGAATGGGTCAATGAGCGAAAATAAATGCATCTTGCTCCCAACATTCAAAGATGCAGCTAAGGATGATTTAGGCCATTTTCTGAGCCTTTTCAGGTGGGTCTGGAAGGACTGGTCTATAGATCTTGAGCTTAGATGGCCTGGCCATAGATTATATTGGGTACTTGAGTGAAGTGTAAGTATGGGACTGTGAGACTGTGATTGCCAAGTTGCACAGTAGGTTCAATCATGTGAAAACTCAAGAAATTCATTAGGCTGAATTCAAGACTTAGAAGAGGATACCACATAAGCTTGACCACCTACATGGATGATCTGCACAGTAAGGCTTACCTTGTAATGGCTTCGGCAGATCCTTGTTGACAAGTTTATAGAAGAACTACACAGTAAGATGATGAGGCATCACCTGGGTTTAAGAAATCCAATACTTTCAGATGTTCATCTGTCCACAATAACAAAAAAGTATCAATATATATATGTTGTGTTAACCAGCCTAAAATGAACACAGATCTGTGTACCTTCTTTCTTAAAGTTAAATACTGGAAATGACCAAGTAGTCTCCAAAGGCTGTGTTACTTCATCTTTCAACATTTGCTGTATCTCAATGTTTCCTGTATCTATCTGGTCCCACAAACACAAGGCTATATTCAACTAGCAAATTGAGTTCCTGTTGATTTGTTTAAACCAAACTGTATGTAAAATCATCACAGATATTCTGACAGCTATCATATTTGCTCTTATATGTGGAGGAACTGAAGCAACACCAGCTATACAGCTTGTTCCAGTTATTTCTGCTTCATTCACCATTCAAGCAGGAAGTTGAATAACTCAATGTCCATATAGATCAGTGTCGGGAATATGTCTTCATTCGATGTTTCATGTGTTGGTTTCACCATAAGAGAAAGTGACAAATAATGCAATAGGCTTTATCAATAGTACATCACAGAATATCACGTGTACACTTGGTGGCACTATGGTTTCCTTCTTAAAATTTACTAGTGCAGTCTACTGTTATTGAGTCCAATCTGGTAAGCACTGATTGGTTTTCCTGCAGAACTGCAGTTCACCTATTGCACAATTGAAAAGTAGCTGATAATTTCTGCAGTAGTTCTTCCCCTAAGATACTAATGCTTAAATCAAGATGAGAGTCAAATACCTTAATATGTAAGTGATAGAATTAAGTTACATCTAGCCAGTTTCTGTTAAGCAGAACAGAGCCTATTTTAAGAGGCTGAGCTCCACTGGCAGTGCCCGATATAATACACTGTGAGCCAGAGGTTTGGCAGCTGCTGTATCAACCAGGAACCTGACCTTGCTTTCATACTTTTTTATTGATACATATCAAGCTCCACCAAACTCTCTGCAAATTAGACTAACAACCACATCTTTTGACATAAACTGATTACTGTGCTTTCAGATCAATGGCCACACCAGACTTGGCTCTGTTAGTTTAACCGCACAAAAGCTTCAGTATACATAGTTTATGTTCCTTTTACACCTGCTGTGAAATTAACCAAAATGGAATGGTTCTCCAGTCTTGTCTGGGGACAAGATATAGGCAATTTTATTTGACATGCCCCATCAATCAAAAACTGTGTCATGGATTCTCTCCTTTCCAGAATACCATTTGGGAAGAGGTGCCTGCTGCTGTTATAGCACAACCATCGTGGGAGGACCAGAGAAGCCCTGACCACTTTTTTGTTAACCACTTTCACTGTGCTAAGGCACCAGAAAGTGCTTGTGGTGGGGATGCATGGGGTTGTACTTAAAATTTTCTAAATGTAAGCATTACTGAAGTTTGCTCTAGTCAAGGTTGGGTCTCTGGAACTGCTGCTATGGGCTTCTTCCTTTCCTTTGATCTTTTTTGAATTGACATCTTGAAACCTAATTGCCACAGAAAATGGCCTTGTTAAGGTGTAGATATTTCTAACATCCATATGATGGTGCATTATTTCCACTTGAATGACGTTCAATAAGCGTATCAACAAGACCATCCTCACTAGCTGCAAATGCCACAACAAATCATCTTCAAAAGTGGCCATGTTTTCACTGTTTCCTCTCTTTCTAGACTTGAAAATGTTGGTGCAACTCAACTACAATTTACCTACTTCTCATACAAAGCTAAGTGTTCAACTAAGTTGAACATTAGTCCATCCAGCCTCAACATCAGGGATATCATGCACCATCTACTCAAGTCCAGCCATTCTAGGTAATTATCTGCCTAAAACACTTAAGAAACAGATTTAGATCTTTAGCAGTACTTTTGAACATCAAAGGAGTAATTTGCATCATTTCATTCACAGAGACCTACACACCCACCCTTGAGAAAAAATAAAAACTTAAATTCACCCTTTATTTTTCAGGAAAATATCAATCCTCCTTTTAAGCTCTGTCAATGTGCAGCCTTCCACTAGTAGCTGACAGCAAATCATTACATAAGCCAATCATTATATTAGAAAAATGTCTAAAACTGTGCCTATTCTGTCTTTTCCAAATCTTAAATTTGTGCCTTCTTGTCCTAGTCTTCAGAATACAGCACAAAGAAATCAGAGGCCTTTCTCCTGTCAATCCCTGCACAATCTTGCAAGCTTCAATAAGAACACCTCTCAACCTTCTTTCCTCAGCAAAAAATAAGAGATCTTAGCCTATCTCGACTGGATAACACTTCCATCCTCAGAATAATCCCACTAGCCCTCATCTGAACCATTTCCAATAGGTCAATATATTTTGTCAGACAAGCACACAAACTATATACACTATTCAAAATGAGGCTTAACTAGTGATTTGTATAGATAAATACCTCTTTGGACTTGTAATCATTATGTGTATAAATACCTCCTACAATTCTATTAGATTTGGTACTAGCAACAGAGGACTGCTTTAATAGCTTAAATGACATGTTCTCCACTATAACAAGATCCTTTTCTTCATTCATGTTATTACATAAGTTTACATCTGTATTAAACTTCTAGTCTAAATTATGATATTCCATGTGCATTATTTTGCATGATTACTATAACTAAATGCCATTTGCTAAATATTTATTCAACTAACAAACTGATCCAAGTCAATTTGTTGTACTCCCAAAATCTTAAATATAGTTATGAATACTCACAAGTTTTAAGGTCATTCAAAACTTTAGTAGTTTACTAATTATGCTTCTATCAATATCATTAGTGTAATTAAGAAAATGGAAGGACAAAGTATTGACCCCTGAGGCACTCCACTGGGGTCAAATTTCACTGGACACCATTAATAATTTTTTGTTTTTGCTTATCCAGCCATTCTACAATCCAAATTACTATTACTAGTCCTTCCCCAACCAACATTGATTTGATTTTCTTAGCTAATCTTTTGTGTGGCACCTTATCCAAAGCTTTTTGAAAATCTAGGTTCACACCTAGATGCTGAAAAAGAATTAAAATATTAGTAAGGGAAATTTCTCTTTAATGAAACTATGTTAATTTTCCTTTATAATATGTCACTAAATTATTTTGCAAGTTAGACTAGAATTTTTCTTCATATTGGAGTAAGATGAACTGGTTATGATTTCTAGGGCAATTTTAATCATTCCGTTGAAAAATAAGAATAACTATCAATTTTACAATACTCAGCCCACTGTTTACTGAGTTACCAAAAATGACAGAGAGGCTCATATATGTGATCTTTGACCTCCATGAAAATCCTCAGAAAAATATTGGTTGGTCCTAGTGCATTATATATTTGTAATCTCTTAATCTTTCTTTTTAGCACCAAATGATGAGCTTATACATGATTCATGTCAATCCCAATATCTCCTTTATAATGCTCAGAATTAGGAATATTTATAATATCCTCTTTTATAAAAATACAAAAGAGCATTTAAAAGTTCACCTATCTCATAGTCTTCAATAAAAACTTGCCATCAGATATCTTTTAATATCCCAATATTCATTTTAACATTTTGCTTACTTCTAACATACTTCATCTCATTTCTTTTTATCTCAACATTTAGCCAAATATTATTATTATTATCAATATTCCTAATATATAACAAAGTGTCAGTAATTTCCATTATTTCTTAGTTTTTTCAACTTAAACCCTGAACTCATCCATTTTGTCCCTGATAATTTTCATTTACGTTCATCTTTAAATTTAACAAACTTATATTTACAACTATTACTGAATTTGTTATTAGAGCTGGCCAATTAACTCGATTACCTATGAGCATTGAATACATCGATTAGTGTCAAGTAAAATAATCAATTACTTGAAATTACAATTAAAATCAATTAATGTTATGAAAATAATTATTGTTTCCATTTATTACTTTTCAATTATTCCAAATATGCAGTAGCTGATATTACAACTAAATCATTTAATGCCACAAAGATATTAAACTAATCAAAATTACTGTTTCCAATTATTACAACTATTCAGTAATTGAAATATTTCCATGATGATTTTTCATTATTATTTTTGATTAATTCAAGTTTGTTCAACTTAATCAGTTAGTGTCAAAATTCATGAAAATAATCAATTAACTGAAATTTGAGTTTCTAGTTATTACTATTTTTAAATTATTCCAACTATAATTAAAGTACTGCCATTATGTTTGTTATTAAGCATATAGCTACACAATGGACTATCTGCGCTCTGCCCACCATGGGTATAATTTTTTTTTCAAAGCTATATCATGAGAATACTCAATTAGTTGAATCTATTCTATTAATGAGCCTGACAATTAATCAATTATCAAATTCCATTAATTGCCCAGCTCTGCTTGTTATGCTCTAAATCTTTTTCAAATTTTCTCACTACCCTAGCCATTTATCAATTTGTTTATTCCCAAAGCTTCCTCACCACTGTGCAAGTTTAAACTGTTGGTGTTTAAAGCGAGTTTCTTTAGAGTTTAATTGAACATCTTGATGCCTAGCCTGCTTAATAAGTAGAGATAATCTCTATCATACGATTCACCTTTGCCATGAAAACTATCCTATAGATCCAACCAGCACACCTATTGTTTGAATAATATCTTCCATTTAAGCCTTGTATACTGCTAAGTAATTCATTCCCACTTTTATTGTGAAAGTACTTGTGAAATGGCTACATGTTTATATCTATCACTAAACCTCTGAAGAAATTCTTTGCACTTTTTAAGCAGCTTTTCCAATTAAAAATTTCCAACATTGTTTGCTCCTACATGCACAACAGAAAAAAAAAATGCTTCTTAGTTCCAGCAACTAAACTGGCAACATGCTCTACAATGTCCTGTACTTTAGAATCTAGCAAGCAAATTATAGTCATACTTTTTCTACACACCCCAGTACAAGCAACTTTATCACTTTACTTAATGAGAGGGTCCCCACTATTCACACCTCTTGATTATCTCCTTCCTTGTTGCAAGCAGCCAATTGCTGAAATCTATTAGAGGCTGGTACCTAAATGTTAACTGAAACTGCCTCTATAGTTCTAACTTTTTTTTACTACTACAAACCCTTACAAGCACACTTCTCTTCCTCTTCTTGTTCTCATAAGGTAATCTCTACCCTAACTCTATCCATATCCTGCCTTGCTTCCATGATTTCTGCTCTAACCTGCTATTCCCCCCCCCCCTTTAATAGTAATAGCATAACTTTCCTCTAACTTATCCTCAAGACAGCAAGCTCTGCAAATGTAGAATATTAGAATTGTAATCAAACTCACAAATGTCAAACATTACCCAATCCTGGTCCTGGCACTTATTGTACCTTTTAAGCTCTGCCCCAAGTATCCATGAACTATCTCGAATCATAAGGAAGTTATATGATATTAATCTTAATTCTCTAGTAATATATTATCACACTAAGCCACCCAAAATTTGTAGATTTCAAAATTTATAGACAAGTTTAACACTAAAATCTGCTTTTAATTATTACTGATTTTGCTAATTACTAGTACTGCAACTACAGAGGTACTTGTCTAAAAACACTTACCTAATTAGTAGCTAATTTAATAAAGACATAGCAGCTACCAAATAACAGAGTGAAAAATAATTTTTACTCTTAATTTACATAAATTTTCCTTATTTAGTTAATTGCAGCAGTGATTTAACCTCCTTCAAAGTGCTGAAGCAAGGAATCTAAAAAAATTTACTTATAAGAGGTCAAATTTCAGTGAAATGCATAATATGCATAATTCCTTATTCAACAAGAGAAAGCTTTATATGATATCAGCTAATACTACAATTTCACACAGGAATAGTTTCTTTGAGCTGAAGTACGTATAATGTATATTAGCAATCTATAAACATTTTCATTATAATACAGACAGATACATATATAGATATATATTTCTCCATAACACGTGTATTATTACTCATATCATATAATAATTTGCAAATTTCTGAAAAATATTTTACCAACATGTAGATAAATGCTGATCCCTTCATATGCAAGATTTATTGACATTTCATGCCCCATCACAGTGTTACTTATTTGTTATTATACATTTATCCCTTAATCATTCATGTATGGCTCTGTCAGTGTCATTGTGAACTGTAGAGAAAAAATAAAACTGGAATCACAAAACCATTCTGTTTATGATCAAATCTCAAGTAAAAATAGGAATTAATGTTAGAAAAACCTGAGGACAAATGAAAGATTATTCACATATTCAAGAGTTCTCTATAGTATTACTATTAGTAATGAAAAAAAAAGGCACATATGATATATATATATACAAATATATATTAATTTAATTATACATATTAACATTTATGATAATATTCTACAACAGTACAAACTCTACTACTGTCTATAAAGTTTGTCTTTAGTTAAGAATGTGAATTATACTATTATAAAGAAGCTGTAGTTTGTTTTCGTTGTTTTTAATATAAAATAAATTTAACTTTACCTTGCTTAAGACTTAAAAGTTAACTGGTAGTGGTAAGTTAAACTTAAGTTAAAGTTAACCAGTTTACAAATTCCAAAATTGTTTTTTGAACTTAAAATAAATATAAGTTTACCTTGCTTAAGACTTAAAAGTTAACTGTTAGTGTTAAGTTAAACTTAAGTTAAAGTTAACCAGCTTACAAATTCCAAAATGTTTAGCAGGTATGCTAACTTCTAAGTTCTATTACTATCATTATTAATAATGACAGTTCAAATAAAAATCGAAAAGTTCAGAAATCAATTAATCGCTACTGCACTACCAAAATTTCAAAAAATATACGAAAGCTTACACAATCACACCCCAATGATCAAAGGCCTACACTTTGTAAGTTTTACTAACACTTAAAATCTCTCTGAGAGTGAGAGTTTGAAACGGAAACTACAGTCATTGAAAAAGAAACAAATAGGATCAGGGGTTGGACACATACATCCTGGACTTGTTTAGATTAACGCTCCCTCGTGTTTATTGATAACAATATTCAAAATACTTATTACATAAAGATCTATATACTATTATACATGTCTGCGTTATTGCGTTACAGTTATGTATCTATGTTTACTTGTTATTTCAATTCTGCCAATATTTGAAGTTTTGCTTGAAGGCTCTTGACCCTCACAAAACACACAAAGAAAGGAAGCATTTTTTTGAACGAGCAGTGAAGAGGACCCAAAAAGGTTTTGAATCAAAAAGATTTGGGGCTTTCAGGCTTGGCTGAATTGATTTACTTGAAGGTAAAAATTAGTAGTAACATCAAGAAATTTGTAAAACAATAATATATTTTTAGATTTTTTAAACGTTGATATTGAAGCCGCTGTTAGTCAAAGGGTTGTTGCGTCAGCGAGTCACATGACCACCGTGACGCAACGTTTCTAGAACTATCATGTACTTTGGCGAATGTTCAAGTTCTTACTAGAAATAGGGTACGCTGGTATATAAAAGAGGGGAGGTAATGTGTGTATAGATAGTGAGTAATTGAACTGCAGTCACAGGGTATTGTTGAAGTTAACGTTCGTTCGTGATACTGTTTGTTTTAGCGCGAATATTGAGATTAAGTGTATCGCAGAGTTATATTCGGAAAGAATAAACCAGTTTTATTAAGTAAAGACTTGTGTCGCTTAAGTTTTGTCGGAACGAAGTTACAGGAAAATTAATTAACACATGGAGACGTAACAAATTGGTGTCAGGAGTAGGATAGAAAAAAAAAAAGAAGAAAAATAGGAAACGAGAGGACGAAA
>NW_013665858.1:788713-805795 GCF_000517525.1 Limulus polyphemus | reverse complement strand
CATATAGACTGCGTTACGAAATTATCTGTCTTAGTGACACATACCGCTAAAAGATAGCAGCACCGTACCGTTCGTTATTATCGTGCGTATGATGTGAACATATCGAAACTTTGTGCACCTGTTTAGTTTCAAGTTTATTTAGCTTAGATTACTTTAATCATTCTTGGTTTTCAATAACAGCGGCATGGCCAGGTGGTTAGGGGCGCTCAACTCGCAATCTGCGGGTCGTGGGATGGAATCCCCGTCACTCCAAACACGCCCGCCCTTTCAGCCGTGGGGGCGTTATAATGTGACGGTCAATCCCACTATTCGTTGGTAAAAGAGTAGCCCAAGAGTTGGCGGTAGGTGGTGATGACTAGCTACTTTCCCTCTAGTCTTACACTGCTAAATTAGGGACGGCTAGCGCAGATGGCCCTCGTGAAGATGTGAGAAAAAACATTTGGATAAAATAATAATAATGAAAAAATTTACACGTCTAAATGAAAACTTTTTCTAGTGTTATTTTGTGCGACGTTTCGGGCAGACGCCCTTCGTCAAGTAATAAAGACCAGTTACTTGGGAACGTTTGTTGACAAAGGGCGTGGCCATGAAAGAAAACAACCAGCATTTCTGCTCATTTGCTTTATTCAAGTTAATTTCTTGTTCTTAACATAGATCTTTGAACATCTAAGATTGGTAGAATAGACAAAAAAATATGAAATATCAATACCATTATCTATACTTCTGTCCAATTTATAACGTATTTTTATTAGTAACCATGTTATTATAAATGTATGAATTAAAACTGTAAATGTTTTCATACACAGCTTGTATAATACTTCTAAGAAAGCAAACAAAAATATGTAATAATATATCAACCACACAATATCTGCCACAATCCAGTGTCGACGAGGTCTCTCGCCTAACACAAGGGCTCATCAAGCCGGCTGGTACTTTAGTATTCACAACGTGAAAAATAACTTACTATTATTTTTTAAAAAACTGGTATTGTTTCATTACGTCTGATTTGCAAATTCCAAGCACTCTTGTCAGAGTTTTTGAAGTTTCTTTCATAATGAGCATTCCAGCCAAATTGTAAAATGAGAGTCAATAAACTTCCCCCCCCCCCAAAAAAAAATAATTGAAATTTGTCAGTGTTTGGTTCATAGAACTGGACAAAGCCCTTATGACCAGTTAGATACCCAGGATTACCCGAGGTGAGAGTGAGAGGATATTGTTGGGTGTTTAGGCACAAAGCTAAACATTGGACTGTCTGCTCTCTGTTCACCACGGGGAATCAAACCCTGGATTTTAGCATTGTAAATCCGGAAATTTCCAAATCAGATGCTTAATCTGTGTGACATATTTCACAAGAAATTGGAAAATATTTCATCAACTCCAGTTATTCAAAGAAAGGATAAATCTGGATTTAATGTAATTTTGATAGTAAAAACTTAAAAGTTATCACGATATATAAATATTCAAAATTCCTCTAAATAGTAACAGTTTTACCTCATAATAGTCTATCACGGTGGTTCTATTTTTTTTCATTTGTAGACATTGATGACCAGCTTGTTTGCTTACTAAATTTTATGTCAAGCTTGGTGGTTAGGATGCTTGATTCGCAATATACGGATCGCGAGTTCGAATCCCGTCATCGAAAATGATCGCTCTTTCAGCCGTGGGACGTTGTAATGTGGCAGTCAATTCCACTTTTCGTTAATAAAAGTATAACCCAAGAGTTGGCAGTGGGTGATCTTAACTAGCTGCTTTCTTTCTAGTCTATCAATTCGTTATTAGGGATGGCAAGCGCAGATAGGTTTGGTCAGACACGAGTAGCCCAAGATTTGGCAGTGGATAATCTTGACTAGCTGCCTTCCTTCTAGTCTACCACTTCTTAATTAGGGATGGCTAGCGCAGATAGTTTTGGTCAGACACGAATAGTCCAAGAGTTGGTGGTTGGTATTGTTGATTTACCCAATTTCCTTTACTAGTTCATAATTAGCGACGACTATGCATAGAGAGCCCATTTGTAGCTTTGCACGAAATTCTTCAAGAAACAAACTTGTCTAATCGAATAATAGAATTTGAGCCTACCCACAGCCCTAAATTGCGTAGCGTGTTTTTGCGGCAACATGAGGCGTACTTAAGATCTCACTTAAGACCTACAACCCACAAGACTTGAAGGCTCATTTGATAACGATCTATGTTCTAGGTCACAGCGGCATGTCATTCAACGAGAAAGTGGTCTAGGTAAGGCATAGCCCTTGGACAATCTGGTAAGAACTCTGAATTATGTCGTCAATGAAATAACATGTAGGCCCAGAGACTTGGAAAGGGGTGAATAGAGGCCACATTGGTCAACTGGAAGACCGATGGAAGTGGAACGAGCGCAGAAGTATGTGGAAAGGACAGGTGCTACTTAAATCAAGTTGAAATGGGCATTAATGCTAGAAGAACTTTGTGGATACTGTAAGATGGTAGAGAACCTGTGCGAAGGACATTGCCAAACTTCTCAAGTATATACTAGTAGAAGTAATATTAAAGTCACCTTATTTATCTTGTGTACCTGGTGATAAAAGTAAAAATAATCATAATAAAAAGTTATATACAATAATTAATAATATATAAGGTATAAAGTTAAAGTAGTTACTGCCGGTTGATGGTTTTGAAATAGAGATGGCGCAATGCTACCTTGTCTTCGTATCGATAAACATGCACGACAAAGCCCCATAATTGGAGGGAAGAGAACTGTTGCGAAAATCCTCTGGCGTGTAAGTAAATGGAATGCACTGAAGATATTTTAATAAGATCACATGACCTTAAATCATTCCTATGTCTTCGATTCAATTAGACTGGATATTGAGAAAAACAACAAAGCAACTCTGTCATATGTGAATAGATCTACGTTGTATTTTCAATGTAGTCAGTTTTTTTGGGAAAATACTAATAAGTATTTTTTTCTCTTCAGTTTGTGTTTTTGAATAAAAGCACAATAGCCAAAGTAACGAGCTTTTATATTTGTGATATTTAATTGACGGTTTTGTAAACAGGTTGTGAAATGTCATAAATTTGCTCTAATTCTCTATGTTAGACAAAACATACACATCACAATGTTCACACTGCCAAGGCTTATTTATGAGTTACCCTATATCTGTATCATCGTTTTCCTGTAATGGCACAGAGACTTGTACCAGTAGTATGAGCTATAATGATGATAATAGTATGAGTTCATAATGGGAACGATTGTTGATTTAGGTAATCTAATATGTGGATTATTTTTTTGACTGATTGAAAAAGCGTTACAAAAAACTTTAATATAACTTCTGCAGTACACATTATGATCCACGAGATTTACTAGAGTGTGAATTATATTTATTTCATGAAGTTAACTATAGTAAATATTAGTTGTAATATGTAAATATATTACTGATAATATATAAATGAATATTGAATATACCAGATTTTAAGTACACGTTACAATTATCTTTTTAACATCTATAAGACTTTATTTTAAATTCATCTATATACCATGAATACATTTCCAGATTCGTCAATACTAGGTATGCATTTCTTCAATGCTGATCCAATATATATATATTATATATATATTTGTATTGACCGAAAAATAGTGATCTTTTCTTACTTGGGATATTATTATAAAATGTTGGTGTTTGCTACAAGCAACTTTTTCTAAATATTTCCTTTTTAGAGTTTGTAAATTTTCGTGCTTTCCAGCTCTTGTTACATACATTGATTTTATTTTTTGCCAAGTACATATTTTTTGTTGTTGAATATATTTAATGTTTTATGAATATATAATTTACGTAATTTATCTAAATTTTTAAATGTAATTTTGTATTATCACACTGTGATAATAATAATATACAGCTTGTAATATTTACTGTAATTGCAAATTTTCTTAAATGAGTGGCTCTACTCCCTTCATCAGAATAGAATCAAACTAGACATAATAAATACATTTCATTTCGTTTTTAAACAATGAAGTCTGACTGCAACATTTTAAATTTCCCATTACTTTTATTTGTTATTTCAATTAAATCTATAATCTCTTAGTATTCCAAGATATTCAACACAATGTGATTTTGTTAAAATATAAATAATGCTTGCAATTTCTTTAGAAATTAAAAACTTGCATATACAGCTGTAATTAAATATTTTTTCAAAAATCACATATAAACTATTTCATTTTTAAAAATGTCAATATAATACATTTTTATTGAACCACTTCTTTATATACTTTAAATCATCACAAATGTTTGATAACCTCACTACCAGTATTTTAATTATAAATTAACAATGAATCATCTGCAATTTAAACATTTTTCCATTAACCTTAATTTCACAGAAATAATAATGGATCAAAAACTGATCCTTGGAGATCCCGAGAAATAATTTCCTATGATTATATTAATTTTAACTACGTGTCATCTATATATATTATTTAAATCAATTTAAACACTTCTTATTATATTTATATACAGTTTTAACAAAAGCTGTTTTGAAATTGCATCAAAATATTTTTATATATCTAAAACAGAATTTATTACATTTTTAATCACCTTATGTAGTGGATCCTCTGTAATCGTCTTTTTTCTACACCCGAATTTAAAATTTGAGAAAATATGTATGAATATAACAATATATAAAGCATTCTTCTTCTTTAACTACTTTCAAGAATATTTTACAAAATGGACAATAAAGTAATTGATCTTTAGTTATTTAGATCACTTCCAGTACGTACTTTATATTTGGAAATTAATGATAGCGCACTTTAAAATGTCTTAAAAATCCAATTTTCTACTAACATATTAACTATATATGTTATCATTGGTGTTAATTTATTAATAGTATGTTTTAACACGTTCGCTACCACATAATGAATTAAGTATACATATATTAGACATTCAAGATATGCCAAAGAGTAGTCACAGTGTACCAAACTCATATGTCACAAGAGAAATTTGGCTTTCAAACATAATTGTCTGTGGCCCACCGGTGGGGCACATGGAACATTTATTGCAGTTTAAACATTTCTTAGGGAAGTTACCTTTTCTCAATTTCATATTAATCAGTTGGTGTTATTAAATACATTGAACTTACAGCTATATGCCTTTTTGTATTTCATTTAACCTAATTGATCTATATTTAAGCAGTTACAGTAATTGTTACTTATAATTTCCTTGCACTATTTATAAGAAATACGTTAAAATCCCTTACTCATAACTGGGGATTTCTTTCAGTTTAATATTTCTATTAGTTACGGAAATATTTTCAGATTTTGTAATTTTTCTTCCAGCAATCTCATTGACATAATTCAATGTTTTTAATATTAGTTTTATTTTAAATTTTTATGTGTTTTATAAGACGATAGTTTTATACTCAATTAATTCGTTATTTGTTAGTATTTTGTGTTTCTGTACATTTCTTTTCTGTGTTGAAAACATTTTAGTCATCCATGATTTCAGTTGTTTGCTTTTATTTATATTTACATATTTTATACACGATTTAATTATATTCTATAACTTTGGAGCAAATGTTTTGTATGCATCATAAATATTACAAACATTAACTAGGGATTTTTTTTGTTACTTAACAGTACGATATATCAGATTCTTGTGTCTTCCTTTAAATGATTTCTACTCTAGCACCAGGAGTGTGTCATAAAAAACATCGGATTCGACCAGTAGGTAGAGGCTTCGAAGACACACTGTATCTTACATATGAATAAAGATTGCTTATTCTTATTCAAAAAGTTACTTTTCTTTCTTTTTTGTGTGAGTTCGATTTATTTTCAGGTTTATCTAATTATAGAATCTGTTCTTTATTTCAGCTTATAGATATTTATGTGTCAGACATCGCTATACCTGAATATCACACTGAATAATATCGTTTTAACTTGCATAAGTGGGCGTATAGGATAAAGTGAATTGAATAAGCCTGCATAGAAAAAAATACTATTTTTAGAAATAGAAACATATCTTACAAATGTAAGAAAGTCTCGGTTTTGAATAAACAGAGGGAGAAATCCAAAAATACTGCCGGAGTTTGCCTATTAAAAAATATATTTTTGTTCATTCAATGATCTGATAGTATTTTGGGAAGACGTATCAAGTATTACAAGAAGTTTAGATTAAGGTCACTGGGTACAGAATTTTATAAAACAGGATGAGCATTTTGCATATTTCTAATCATTTAATCCCATTTTAATAATACTAACTGTATGAACGCTTATATGAGATATAAAGAACACAATCAGTTCTATATAAATTTCAAATGGTTAAGCAGTGAAAAAGCTGGTAAGAGTTATGCATGTATATATATATATTTGTACGCTGCCATCCAAATTTTGCATTTCTTGCTTGTAGAATTGAACTCACGACCACCAGCATGCTGAGCGAACTAAACTAACCTACTAGCCATTGCTATTAAGGCACTTTTTTAACAACCCAACATTTCACCTCGCTCACGATCGTGTGATCACCACTGGTCGGGCACTTTTTTAACAACCCAACATTTCACCTCGTTCACAAATAAGGTCCGTCTTCGATCAGGATCGTGTGATCACCACTGGTCGGGCACTTTTTTAACAACCCAACATTTCACCTCGTTCACAAATAAGGTCCGTCTTCGATCAGGATCGTGTGATCACCACTGGTCGGGCATGTGGTAATTCAATATTTGCTGTAACTATGAGTAGAGTCGAGCCCAACAACACTCGCATTACAAGTAAAGAACCAACTGAACTAAACTATTATCGTGCTAGCAAATAAGACACTTTTTAACATCTGAAACTACCACGTGTAGACTCTTAAGTTAAAATTAGTAATAAATTATCTCAAGAAAATGAAAGTCAGTTTTACAGAAACTGGATAAACCTCATTTGAATTTCATATAGTAACCCTTTGTTTCAGTGTGAATGAAGATACAATTATTACAGTTTAGAAATGAGTCATAAATTAATAAGCTTACCACAAGAAAGGTAATCAAGTCGGCCTTGTATCTAGAATTCATGACACTAAGGTTGTCCAATAAGGTGTCTACAAACACCTGTAATACTAGAAGCGCAGGTTATTATGCTAAAGGTTACAGTGTCTACATATACTCTCTCTTTTATGACAGTAACAACTACCAAATTCATTAAAAAAATGCAGTAATCAATAATCAACTATCCTTTGCTTAATATAAAAAACTCATAAACTATTAATTTGAATATTTAACATAACATAATGTTTTGGGACAACATGGGACTTATTAGTCCATCTCGGCTGTTCCACCCTCTAAACTAAATTAAAATGATTAAAAAAAACATTTTAAACTCAGCCCTTTTCATTCATATACTTATCAAGCTTTTTCTTAAACACACTTAAATTTACTGCCTCTACAACATTTGGATGCAACCTATTCCAAAAACCAACCACCCTGTTAGAAAAATGAAACAGTCTTAGCTGAAGATGACTTCTATCTGGCTAAAATTTATACTTATGTCCCCTAGTCCTACTATTCTCACTGTTAAATATGAAAAATGATGATGCATAAACACTATAAATTCCCTTTACAATCTTAAACACCCCAATCAGATCTCCCCTAACTCTTCTTTTTTCAAGAGAAACAATTTAAGATATTTCAGCCACTACTCGTATTACAACCCCTCCATCCCAGGAGCCATTATAGTAACCCTTCTCTGAAACCTTTCCAACAATTCAATGTCTTTCCTAAGGTAAGGAGCCCACGACTGAAACAATATTCCAAATGTGGCCTAACTAGTGACCTGTACAATGAAATTTTAACTTCTTTAGACTTGTAATTTATATTTCTGTAGATATAACCTAAAATTCTATTTGTTCTGCCACTAGCAACAACACACTACTCAGATGGCTTTAGAGACTGATCAACCATTACACCAAGATCCCTTTCCTTCATAACACTGTTAAGGTTATTCCTATCCAAATTTTACTTATAATTCAAATTATGATAACCCACATGCATTATCTTGCATTTATTATAATCAAAACCCATCTGCCATTCATTTTCCCAAATCACTAATGATCTAAATCCTTTTGTAAATCAGCAGCATCCTCTTCACAACTAGCAACACCCAAGATCATAATATCATCTGCAAATTTATTGAGAATACCTTCATCTATGTCAGTAATGTAAATCAAAAAGAGCAAAGGTCCTAAGACTGAGACCTGACGTACCCAACTTGTGACATTAATCCAGTTTAACTGAACTCCATTTGCAACAACCCTTTGCTTTCTTCCATCCAGCCACTCTTCTGTACAATTTGCTAACTTATTCCCCACACCTATAGAACTAATTACTTTTCAATTACTCATTAGTGCGTTTTCCATTCTCTTATTAATAATGTATTTCAAGAATTTGATAAGAGAAGGACCAAATGAACATTTAATTCTTAGTACAGCATACATGTTTGAATTATATTTGAATATAAAATTTGAAGTGTAATTTTCATCAGTTCTTTTTTTTTTGCGTGTGTGTTTTATGAAGAAAAAGTTTAGTCAACAGTTTATAATTTGAATGATGTCCCCAGAGTACAATAAAAAATAATGCTTCTTTTTACACCATGGGATTTTTTTTACGTCACTGCATTTTATAATGAACTTAGCATTCTTAAACTACGTCAATTTTATAAGAATCACTTGTCATAAGAACTGCGTAATAAAAACGTTTAGGATACTTTGAGTATTGATTTTCTATGATTAGCGAGTTTAATACATTTCTATGGATTCTCCATCGTTTATGTTCAAAAGCATCTACATCATCATTCAAAACGATGTGTCGAGTTTCTTTTTCTTACTATAGAATATAGGAAATAAAATACTTTTGAAAGATAATTTCTCTTAAGATTTTTCTGTTAGATAATTATTTTTTGGCCTTGAAGCTTGCGTAAAAGGATCCTTAATAACACTCTCTGTATTTCAAATTTATTATGCTTATTTTATATATGTTAAGTTATTGTTTTACCACGGCCACTAACTAGATGTAATTGCAATTGCTCTCTGCCAGAGGAAAGCGATCATATTTCGTTTGATCTGGATTGTGATTATAGGTCCATCAAACTCGAATTATTTCCCTAAATTATTGTAAACTGAACTGCAAACTTGTAATTTAACTCTTCGTTTTTGTTCTAAATGATTGTCCATTAATATCTGTTGATATATACATTTAAAGAAATGAGACTGTGTACCACAAAAATGTTTGGTTTTACTTCATATTTAGTACACACGTTAAGTTAAGTGAAATATAACGCTGTTTTACAGAGGTACAGTTTTCTGAATATAATATCATGAAACATCTTTAATATTAGTAGATAGCATTTGAAATACTATAACTAGAAAAATTGTCTGATTGGGAAATCCAAAGCCAATTTTAGGTTTTACATTACTATGACAAACTTATCTTCATCTCTGACCATTTTCAACCTTTATAAAACATCTGATCCAATATATTAAAAAAATCACCACGCCATCATTTTTCATATAATAATTTGAATTTCAAATTTGGTTATGTGATTGTGGTTTTCCAAAGTACATTTGGCGAACAGGTAACTTAGTTGTTAAAAGTACAATAACAGGATGTTCGGAGAACTTCTATGCAGGATGCCAATGAGTCTGACTAGACCAAAAAAAAGCAAATGTTTACAGGACTGTTTTGTATTTAAAAAATTACTGATTTGTAGAAAAGAAAATGGAACTTGTTGGTTTACTCATGCCAAAGAAACACCAGGCCTGTGAATAATCAGCTTTTCTGGTTTCAAACAACAGCAAATAAGGTAATACTGAACCACTCCATTAAAGAATCGCCAAGGCTATGTTGCCCATGGTGAATTCTCGCCAAGAAGGACTACTTTCACTTAGAATCAGAGGCTTCGCCAGGCATTGGTACACGGCGCCCTTGCCCCGATTATATTTGATAGTGCTTCGAATCCCCAGTTGATGTCTTGAAGAATCAAAATAAAAAAACATTATGGTTATCATACTGAAACGTCGAAAATTCCCGCGCCTATGGGCCCGAGCCCCGAATTTCTTAAGTACTCAGCAAAGCTTCTGCTTGGAATTATATCAAAGTTCAACTGTTCAGCCTCTGCCAGCACTTTTCCGATTGCCATATCACCCACGTCAGGAACTAACCTCATTAGCTAAGAAAAGGAATTGAGGATTTCTAGCACCTATCCCTGCTTATGCCCAACATGCCAAACGCCGTTAAAAGTAATCAAAGCTGGACTTATGTGGAGTAAGGGCCACAAACAAACAGACACTGCAACAATCCTGACCACTAGCGACTGCTTAATTTAGCATATTGCACAAATGGCTACATCCTGTTTGTACTAAAAGTTTAGAAACTTACACGAAGAAAAATATTTTCATTTTTGTTATAAAAGGGCTACATTCACGATATTTGCATATCAAAAAAAATATCTAAACATTGGATTATAAAAGGATTTTAAATGATACTTTTAAAAGAATTTGTACCGTTATCTCCTAAAATGTTTGCCCAGTTTTATGATATAAAGAAAATATACACCCATAAATTCAATCTACATAATTTTCTTTTGAGGTGTGGGTCCCTTTTACGGGAAAGCGAGATCGTCTAAAAAAAACTGATCCTGTAAGGCTTTATATTGCAATTTCTTTATTTTCAATGCACGGTTATTCCACGCATCTCTTAGCGGCACCCTGTGTCAATGTTTTAAAGAAAAATGAATTTTTAAATTTGTCCTACAATCCTAACATGTGTTTTATATTCTACGAAAGCAGTTTACTTACCAGTTTGCATATAGAACTCTTCAACAAGACAAAATTTACAACATTTATAAAAAGCTCTAAATCGCGCAGTATATGTTAATACACGTTGAGAATGCAATTTTATTACACGGCACAATGTCCTGTTTCTTTAACTCGTATGTAAAGTTAGTTTTGAAAAAAACACAGTTATTCTAGGTTATAAGTTTCTCTAATGTATAAAAAACTGATAAAACTCTAAAATAAGGATTATCGATTTTTGTTGTTGTTTTGTAAAGATTTTTGAAGTTGGAAAAATTGAAGTACTATGGAAAATTTTTAGAGCTAACAGCAGTAGGATTTAAATGCATACACAAAAATACTTATGTTATGATAAGGATATATATTTATATACGGTCACTTATAATTTCAGACGATGATGTTGATTACTACTGTACACACACACATATATATATGTATATATACGTACATTTGCTTATTCTTATGGGGTAAGTACAATATGAAAGAGACCTTAAAATATAAATCCATTACAGATCATATTCGATTCACATAGAAGTCTTCTCGTCGCTAGTTCACCAGGCATGTTACATGCTACTGTCGTTTCGCTAAGCTAAATTAATAAAGGAATAAGAGTCAAAGTCTACACTTGTTACCACCATATGTTTGGTGCACGAAGGTTTGATGAAACACAGGAGCAAGCTTCGTGTATATATAAATATATCGTTTTTACTTGAGTTTATCTACAGGCTGCGATAAGTTTAGCATGATAAAGGTACTTGTAATCGAAAGTCATACCTAAGGCGAGTGATATATTAAACATTGTCATTACAAGTGTATTAGAATGAACGCGTCTGAGTTTCCTTGTATTCGCTTACATGTACATATATGTTATTCCAGGATACCGGACGGAACTGTAACCATGCCAACAATGACTTTGCTCTATGCGTACACTTATGAAGAAATGTACATATGATAGTTGACTCTGACAACGTAATAACACTCGTCTAGTGGCTACTTCACACAAACTTACTATCGTGCTAGATTTCTCAGCCATGCTCCCAACATAGGTGTAAAACCTTCTCCAAATAATGATAAATAGGTGTGCTGATCTGAGACAAAATGCCCTTTGGTTATGTATTTTTTTTTCAGAGCATTTAAGCGAATATGTCGTGACCTTACTCGCAAAAACAGTTCGACCACGAATTACAATTTTTTTCTTCATTTTGAAGTCTCTCTTGATTCATGTAGGGTAACATTTAAAATATGTATAGAGTAACAAAAAATAAATTTTATTTTGGATTATATTAAACAGTTTGGTTTTAAAGTAGCAATTAAAGTCATTGAAATAATCCGTGGAATCTCTTGTTAAGAGAAATGCTTTCACACATCACGTTTAATACAACCAATAAAGAAACTAAATATCTGATAATATAGCATGGCTATGTGTATTACACATTTTGTCTAATACTTTGGTTCTAATCAGTTGCTCAAGTTCGTATTAGGCAGTGATCTGACCAGTCACTTCAAACTGAGTAAAAACTAATTTTGCTGCAAGAGTAGATATTTTATTGATTATCGTGAAGAGGGAGTGGAATCGAACCTCTTTAACAATGATTAATTATAATTGTTCAACCCCAGCGCTTTATAAGTATCGTTAATGATGGTAACATTCGTGTATTATAAGTGATGATTTCTCGCACATGTTCCTCAAGTTAAATGTACAATATATTTTAATGGTTGAGGTTATTCTCCTCAAGTTAAGGTGAAGGTGTTTAAGAAGAAATCAAGATTTAACTTTCTTTGATTGAGACCATAGATTTTTATTTAAAGATTTAAAAAAACACGTGAACCGGGAACACATCTCTTTAAAACATTTGATGATCTAAACTTTGATTAGAGGACCTTGATAGAGTTCGTTGAGGTATGACATCAAGCAATAAATATATGTATATATAAATTCCGTCGTTTAAAGTGTCTCTGAGTCAATATATTCGGAGAAGAAAAGTATAATGATTCAACTACATTGAAGCATATTCGCAGAGAAAATTAGTGTGTTTTAATCTACAGTGAAGCATACTCGCAGATAAAATTGGTGTTTTAATCTACAGTGAAGCATACACAGATAAAATTAGTGTGTTTTAATCTACAGTGAAGCATACTCGCAGATAAAATTAGTGTGTTTTAATCTACAGTGAAGCATACTCGCAGATAAAATTGGTGTTTTAATCTACAGTGAGGCATACACAGATAAAATTAGAGTGTTTTAATCTACAGTGAAGCATACTTGCAGAGAAAATTGGTGTTTTAATCTACAGTGAAGCATACTTGCAGAGAAAATTAGTGTTTTAATCTACAGTGAAGCATACACAGATAAAATTACAGTGTTTTAATCTACAGTGAAGCATACTTGCAGAGAAAATTAGAGTGTTTTACTAATTGCAACCAAAAGTAACGATTATCCTGTTAAACATTCAATAGTTACTTTAACTTAGTTTTAGCTTTTTTAATTTGTTGAAATACTAATCTTACATGCTTTCAAAATTAAAAAAATGGCTAGTATTCTAAACTCGTGCTTCAAGCACGTTAAATTTTGATACTCTCCTCAGAGAACTAAAAGATATCTTGTTTTCCTTACGTCGTAGTGTTTATAATCGATTTTGTCCAAGACGCAGGAAACTTACTGAAATCTCTAAATCCCACTAGAACTCGTTGTTATAAATATTTCCCCATTACTTTAATGTAGAATACCGGTTACTGTCTACATAAAGCATCTCTAACATACAGTTATATCCCTCAAGCAGTATATTACGAGTTACAGGTGGTTCCGGCACTGGTGGATTATTCCGGTTATACACCGGTGACGCCGTCTGATCACTGAGGAGAGTAAGTGTTTATCTCAACTCCTGCATGAACTTGTGTTATGATTAGAGCAACTTTCGATTTATTTTACGGTTAATGATATTTACCAATGAATACGTGGGATTTTAGCCTAACAAGAAAGTGTTTAGTCTTTAACCATATTTACTAGTATCTCTTAGATATCGGGTTTATAGATGGCGTCAGGATGTACACAGGTTCAGGAAGAACTATTATCGAAAATTCCTCACGAACCCCAAGACTGAAAAGCTCCTCCTGATGATCGCGAATCTCAACCTGTTGCTGCCAGTGGAGACAGAGAACAGCGCATGTCTGTTTGCTGAAAGGAAGCTTGAAAGCGCTAACATTTCCTGATTTTTCCCCAACAGTAACCTCGTCGCTTCCTATAGAGGCGTTTTGTCTCTTTCTCCTGTTCAGTATTTTTTCGATATACACACTGGTATCATACTTTTGCTTGTAATTGAAATCAACCCAATGGCAATTTGTAAGTAGCTATTCGAGTAATGATACTAAGTAAAGAATTTTCCGCCTACTAGTGCCCTTGAGTGGACGCTAATAAGAAGCGCGAGTACAAGTAGTTTATTTATCCGAGACGTTACAGAAAATAGGTAATTCATTTTATAGTTTCCTTTCCACAACATATCTATCAAACTAACCGACGCATAACCAGAAAACAAAGGAAATCAAAGATAAAGAAGAAAAATTCGTCAGTTCAGGTAAGATAAGCTTTTTGACTATTTTTATGATAATTATATGAAACCTCGAGGTAGCTTAAAACCAGGGGTTTTTCATTGGGTTTTGAAGAGGATTTTATATATTATCGAGTATCTTTAAGCAGAGGTTAATCTACAAATGAGTGGATCGATTTATTTGATATTCTACTGTTTAGTACTCTTACTGCTTATTTATTATTTGTGGGTGTTTCACATGTTTTATGCTATTTATTTAACCCCAATAAAATAGGTGTGGTCGAAAATAGCCGCTACCCATATGAATTTGAAATTTTAACACTCCAAACATTAAAACAGAGCTATAGGGGATTATAAGTACGCCAGAAACAATTTGGCTTGAAACTTTTATAAGTAATACTATAATGATACCACTCGAGGGTTTGTTTGTTTGTTATTAAGCACAAAGATGAACAATGGGTTATCTGTGCTTCACCCACCACGGGTATCGAAACCCAATTTTTAGCGTTATATGCCTCCAGACTTATTGCTGAGCCACTGGGGGGGGGGGGGGAGGCGAGGGTATATTTGACATCATTCACCGTTGCTTGTTTTTCTTATTAGTCGAGTCACAAAACGAATTTGCAGACTTAATATTTCGAAACTAAACGTTTAGCGATCAGAACAAAGATTGTTTTGGCGTATTTCTAACCACACGAACCTTTTTACTTCGATAAAGTAGTGTATTTAACTTGTTGATTTAGACAACTGTAATAAAAAAAAAGGGATTTTGAACCATGATTATATATATGTGTAATAATATTCCATCAAACGGGTCATATGACTCGTTTTATCTTCTTCATGGCCAAAAATCACAATAATTTTAATTTGTATTCTCTGCGGGCGGTGAATATTCCAATTCATATATTTTCCTATTTCTTTATGAACTTAACTGAACTCACACTCGTGTTGCTAGAAAGCTTTTATAATATAAAGTTATAATTTTCGTTAATGGACTTGGAAGTTATTTTTAAAACATCTTTCTCCCTCTATCTCTAAAAAACAACAACACAAAAACATACATATTTTTATACATACAATCTCGTGCAGATATTAGTCTTTTCTGAATACGCATATAATTTTTAGAAGTAGACATATAACATCGTTTATATCGTATTATGCAAATATCTAACAAATTCTAGCTATATCTTCCCGACTTCCAAAATCTGTATATACTTACTGTTACTGGTTGGAAGAATTTAAACATCAAGCTTACTGCACGTGGCTTGTTAATTACGCAACGTGTCTAATTAGGGACGAACAGACTTTTTAGTTAAATCTAAGCTTCGTACATTGTTGTCATTAGCGCTTTTTATAGTCCCTTTGATTGTTATGCCATGCCAGATATTTTGTATGTAATGTCTTTAAAAGGAAAATATCACATGACACCTGTATAAGACGTTCTACACGTCGTTACGGGATTTCATTCTTTGGCTACTAAAGTAAAAATACACACACACACACATATATAACAACAACTTATAGGGTTGTTTGTCAATACACGCTTCAAGGGCTCAGACCATTTATTCTGTAGACGCAAGTGCAAACTGATGCTTGCAGTATTTTTTCTGGAGAATGTATAAGCACTTTTTCCAATAGTGTATTTATCTTGTTTGTTTTCAACAGAGGTATATCTTGCTGTTATAACGATTTTTATGTTCTTCTTCCTAACAGTAACTTAGCTATTATATATGACAAACAAAAAAGATAAGCAAAGAAATTAGGAGAAAAAATGCATATTATAGATTTGTAAAGCTAAATATAGAATGATGGACATTTAAAGTTTAAACATTAATCAGGTTATACTTTCATCTCACAAATTATTTATTCGGCTTGTAAAATGTCATGTGGTAACCTTACACGACGAGAATACAGATGAACGTCTTAATATTACATACGATATGAAAGCAGCTTAGATGTGCGTGTCCAAAATGACGAAAGCGGAAGGTGTGTTGTTGTATGCGCAATATTTGACAAAGGCAAACATCTAAAAGTTGAGTTCCAAAGACACTATTACAAAAGAGACCCCCACCAATCAAGTAATTGTGTTGTATTTTCGTCAAAACATGCGGGTTATCTAGATTATGAGATGTATATGTGAGTGAATGACGTTTTAAAAGTGCCCGATCAGTAGAAAGAACCAGTTGGTAAAATAATTTTTTGGTTAATACAGTAACGTGGCTACATTAGCTAAAACATCAGACTAGATCAGTGGAAACAACCAGTTGGTAAAATAATTATTTGGTTAATACAGTAACGTGGTTACATTAGCTAAAACACCAGACTAGATCAGTGGAAACAACCAGTTGGTAAAATAATTTATGGTTAATACAGTAACGTGGTTACATTAGCTAAAACATCAGACTAGATCGGTGGAAACAACCGGTTGGTAAACTACAAATAATCCCTCCAATGGCTCAGCTGTAAGCTTATAACGCTAAAAATCTGTTTTCGATATCCGTGGTGGACACAGCACAGACAGCCCATTGTGTAGCTTTGTGCTTAACAAGAAACAAACAAAAAATACAAATAATATGACATATTTTAATCCAAATGCTGTATTATCGGATTTTAAAGTCTGATATTTTAGCTAATGTAACAACGTTACTGTATTAACCAAAAATTATTTTACCAACTGGTTGTTTCCACTGATCTAGTCTGATGTTTTAGCTAAGTGTAACCACGTTACTGTATTAACTATAAATTATTTT
>NW_013665858.1:786522-788433 GCF_000517525.1 Limulus polyphemus | reverse complement strand
TTACCAACTGGTTGTTTCCACTGATCTAGTCTGATGTTTTAGCTAGTGTAACCACGTTACTGTATTAACTATAAATTATTTTACCAACTGGTTGTTTCCACTGATCTAGTCTGATGTTTTAGCTAGTGTAACCACGTTACTGTATTAACCATAAATCATTTTAACAAGTGGTTGTTTGCACTGATCTAGTCTGATGTTTTAGCTAATGTAACCACGTTACTGTATTAACCATAAATCATTTTAACAAGTGGTTGTTTGCACTGATCTAGTCTGATGTTTTAGCTAATGTAACCACGTTACTGCATTAACTATAAATTATTTTAACAAATGGTTGCTTCCACTGATCTAGTCTGATATTTTAGCTAATGTAACCACGTCACTGTATTAACCATAAATTATTTTACCAACTGGTTGTTTCCACTGATCTAGTCTGATGTTTTAGCTAATGTAACCACGTTACTGTATTAACCATAAATCATTTTAACAAGTGGTTGTTTGCACTGATCTAGTCTGATGTTTTAGCTAGTGTAACCACGTTACTGTATTAACCATAAATCATTTTAACAAGTGGTTGTTTCCACTGATCTAGTCTGATGTTTTAGCTAGTGTAACCACGTTACTGTATTAACCAAAAATTATTTTACCAACTGGTTGTTTCCACTGATCTAGTCTGATGTTTTAGCTAATGTAACCACGTTACTGTATTAACCAAAAATTATTGTACCAACTGGTTGTTTGCACTGATCTAGTCTGATGTTTTAGCTAATGTAACCACGTTACTGTATTAACTATAAATTATTTTCGTCGTTAAGTATTTCAGATATGTGTTTGATCACCGTCTAGAAATAAAACATTTTTCAATAGTTATTCACATAGCAAAACTTTCACAATGAAAGATTATTGAAATTTCTACAGTTTCAATCAGCGCTTGATAAAGACAATACTGTATGGTGTGGAATTTCTAATCACTTAAATCAGGTATAACAACTCTCAAATACAATCGTTCTTAGAGCTTTGAAACTAATGAAACAATGATGTACGCAAGAACTACTATATCAAAGATCTAATAGAAGGTGAAAAAATTATGATTTATTCTATTTTGAGAAGAACAGAAAATCTCAGAATGCAAAGATAAATGTGATTTGGATGTATTGAATAACAATATTTTTGCCACCGTTAAAATTCTTTAGGAATATGCATGAGTAGAAAGCCTTTCACTATGAAGAATTCTGTATTAGACAGGTATTATAATTACTCCTCACAGACAGAAGATCAAGTATATTCCATCACGAATGGATTAGGTAGCGCATAGAATAAAGCCCTCTATTATTTAGTGAGCGGATTACATTATATTCGTATAATACATTATACTTAAGCTACTTCAAGAAAAAAAGTACGTGATCCTTAGTCCGGTATTTAGCTGTATTACAACACACTTCGCCAGTAATAGTAAGGATTTATCCGGAAACTGGAGCACAGAAACATTTTAGTTCACTCGAACTTAGTGAAGGTTGATTAAACTACGATCGTCAGTAGTGACATGCCTGAACTTCTCAAAGTTGTGATGATCTCTACAAACATCTTGATTTTTTTCAGTCTTGCGTGATTGTTGCAACTTATACGTCTTAAAGGATTCAATAAACCTAAATACAATTTTTGAACAAAGAAAGATTTTTAATCATTAGGAATCTCTCTTATCGCCTGCCTGAAGTGACATATATTTTCAGCGTATCATTGTTTGTTTGTAGTTAGGCACAAAGCTACACAAAGGGCTATTTGTGGTCTGCCCACCACGGGTATCGAAACCCGGATTCTAGCGTTGTAAGTCCACAGACATACCGCTGGACCAATGGGACTTTTTTTTTTTTTGCTATCCGCTTAGTTGAAGAAAACTACGTTGTTAATTGTATT
>NW_013665858.1:777395-786195 GCF_000517525.1 Limulus polyphemus | reverse complement strand
CTACGTTGTTAATTGTATTCCAAATAATTTTTATCCATCTAATTAGTGTCTGTAAATGTTTGGAGTCCCTCACGATCTTTACAAACAAGAAATTCATTTGCCTTAGTTAAAATAATTTGTTTGCCGCTTTTCACACACATGGCTAACCGAGTGATGGATTCATGTAACAACTGGAATTGAATATCTTCCTATTTCATGAGACTTACATTTACACAAATGTAAATTTTCAAATTCACAGCGTATTCGTTCTCTTGTCAAAATAATGTAACATATAATAGTTGGGATTAAGGGCTTCTAAAAAAAAAGAAGAAGAAATAATCCCATTTCCAACAATTTCTCTTGTTTAAAAATGTTCCCCGGTGGTTCATCGGTAAGTTTACGAACTTACCATGCTAAAGTCCATTGTTCGATTCTCCGCGGTGGATAGAGCACAGATAGCACGAGGTGTAGCATTGCGCTAAAACTAACGAACAAAGAGTCTTAAGATACTCTGCTAATCTTCACGTATTGCTTTTAACCTATGTAAAGCAAAATATCGTGTTTATGTAATGAAAATGAGTCAGTGTAAAATATAAAATTGATGCCGTTTTAAAAATAATTATTCTAAAGTAGAAGAATCCAGGACCATCGAAACAGTTTTCTTAAAGTAATTAATATGAAATTTTTTTTATAAAAACTTGCATATGAATCCACGGCACGTATTTCGTTGGTTTTACGGGGATGGTGGGACGGAGTACTTCATTCACCATGCAGATGTGCTGCATTCGGACGATCAGCATAGGTACCCATGCTATGACAGCATTAAATGTCTACTTTCGTTTGGCGTCGACTTCACTTAGTAAAAAAAAATAAATGCCTGTCAAACTCGCAATTCATCCGATCGTCCATCCATTTAAACCTCGATCTTTAGAAAGTCCCACCTGAGTTCCTCTACGATAACTAATCGATTAATCAGCCAATACCTCACATCAACTTGTGACGTTAAAACACCAAACATGCAACTGAGTTATACATATAAATATCTAATAGACTGATAAGTTACAATGACATTTATGGTTTGTTTACTCACGAGTTGCTTTGATTTTGGCAAGCTGTTTAACAGATTACACTTTAAAACATTTCACAAGTGATCCCCAAAAGGCTCAAACAATCCTCACACCAACTTGTCAATACACCAGACAAACAACAGATTTATAAATATATAGATATAATTCTCTTATAGGTTAACATTTACGGTTTGTCTACTCATGACTTGCATTGTTTTGGCAATCTGTTTAACAGCTTATACTTGTAAAACATTTCAAAATTAAAACCCAATACAATAATTTGGAAATATAAGGTTTTTCTCAACTGTCCTATAATTTCTGATATTTCATCCAAGCTTGACTTATTTCATCTTAACGATTATTGTAGAAATTGTAGCATAATGCTTGCGCTAAGTCGATTGGAACTGCGTTGATTATAGAACTAGTAAACCAATTTGTAAGATACACTAATGCAGTCTACCGTGAATGTGCATCAATCTCAGTTAATTCAACCGTGAAAATAATGATTGTTTGACGGGTTATAGTCAGTGACACAGTTAGTGTTTGTTTGATTGTTTTGAAGTTAAGCACAAAGCTACACAATGGGATATCTGTGATATGCCCACTACGGTACTGTTATATCCAGTACCGACGAGGCCTTTCGAGTAGAACCACTATTACGGTTATTCCAGGGGGATCTGATAAACGGTTAGTTGTTTTTTTCTGTGTATTCTCTCCATAGCTACATCCGATGTTCGATTAGCTGAATTTTTATATTCTTCAGTATTTTCTATTAAAGCAAGTATAAATCAGTACTTACTGATCTACCACGCAGACAGCTAAATACTGACACTTTAGGGTGTAAATACTCTTACGTTATAAGGACATACTCTATCTATCAGTAAAATAATCGATCTCTCGTTCATAATAAGAATACCTTGAATCTTCAGCTAGCCTGAAGACGCACGCGATTATGAACGTTTTATTTATATGCGATGTTATCGATTTAAGTTTTAGTTGACAATTAAAGAAAGACATTTACTGTTGTTTACTTGATTTTCGCTTGGTAATTAATAAATAGATTTTAAAAGACTGACTAACATTCACGTTTTCATTGGACAAGCATTATCCTGCATTCTCACCAATTTTATCTGTCGTGTTCTATATTTATCTTGATGTTTCCTCTTCTTAGTTTATGAAATATTAGCTGAGATACCCGTTTACGAACGGGAAAGTCATAGAGTCCCCTGGGGTGGCCCCCAGTGGCACAGCGGTATGTCTGCGGACTTACAACGTTAAAAAACGGGTTTCGATACCCGTGGTGGGCAGAGCACAGATAGTCCATTGTGTGGCTTTGTGCTTAACTTCCAACAAACAAAAACCCTGGGGGACATGGAGGGCCAGATTGGAACACCAATCACCTACGTCACTCCTCGGGGCCCCTAAGGGTCCTTGCAAGAAGTTCGCTAGTTATAAGCGGAATACACACGTACATACGTTCCAGAAATAATGGTTTGGTTTCATTTTAACTTCATGGCTGTTTATTTGGAATATGAGTGTTTATGGCACATACATTTAGTACTTTAGCTAGAAACGTGTAACCCTGTTTGTCTTTTGTCTAATCAAGGTGTTATTTGTTCTGAAAAGAAATATTAGCTTGCATATAACTGTTTGATTATTGTCAAAAAAGACGTAAAATTATACCTTTTTTTTCAAACCACGTTCAGTAAGATTTGCTTATTACGAGTCTTATAAAAGTAAATAAATATTTCAATATGAAGTCAACCTGTACCTTCTAGTTTAATAAAAACATTTTATGTAGCTATACTAATGCACTGATTTTCGTGCTTTAGGCTTCATTTGGTTAAGCACATAGCTACCCAATGAGTCATCTGCCTACCACAGGTATCGAACCACTGGGGGTACAGTGCTTTAGGATTTATTCTACTTGTCTACTGGAAATCCATTATAAATATCTGTTAAAACGAAGCGTAGTGGAGAAAAAATAACAACAACAACAACAACAAAAAAAAAAACAACAGTCGGGATGAACAAGTTATCGGCTTTCTTCCAAGTAGCTAAATTATATCTCCAACCATCAATGACAGGGAAATATACGGTCTTCTAAATCTCTATGCAACATATGCAACAGTTCCGTGAAATGTCTCTACTTCTAGTGCGAGAGTATCTGCAGCGACACCATGAATCAGGGATATGAAAATATAAAATATGTTCAACCTAATAAAAAGATGTACACCCAGAACACCATGAATCAGAGATATGAAAATATAAAATATGTTCAACCTAATAAAAAGATGTACACCCAGAACACCATGAATCAGAGATATGAAAATATAAAATATGTTCAACCTAATAGAAAGATGTACACCCAGAACAACGGATATAACTCTAATGTATAGAGTTATTGAGAATGCTTTTCCAATTGATCAAGTATGTTTAGTGAATAAGATAGACGTATCCAAAAGTCGAAGTAGCGCTCTCCAGATTTTATTTTTACTTCTTTGGTGGTCTCTGTCATACGTGACAACAGTTTGGAAATCGTTATGCACGAAAGCTGAACATGACATGTTCGGGGGTGGTCTGGTGAAGAAGGTAGATATATTCTATAGTCGGTGTAGCTCTCTCTAGATTCTCTTTTGACTTCTGTGGTGGCTTTTGTCGCGTATGTGGCAACAGTTTGGTGATTGTTATGGCAAATGTATTGCACTTGACCACAGCACGTTCGGGGTGTTTCTATGCGAATGGAATGGCAACTCATACACTGGACGTGATTATCTACACATTATTAAGAATAACAGTGGAGGTAATTATCTGCACATTAATAAGAATAGTGCTCGAAATTATGTGTGGTTTAGACTAACAACAGGCAGACAAGGTGCACTATCGTTTTATGTTTTTCCCCTTTGGTACCTCACAATCTTCTATTAAACTCACAGAGGGCGATGTGTATTGCAGGATACCGCAAGATTTGTGATGGCCATGTGAAAATCTATTTAACACACTGAAATAACACACTGTCCAACAGATGTCCTTAAGGTATCTTCAGCATTTCAGCATTTTTACATGATATACGCGAGGGATCAAACAATTCAGACGTTTGGAGTGCAAATCACGTGAAATATGACATCTTTAATTTTATACTGTGATTGGCAAATAAATGGACAATACCCCGCGTAGCGGGAAAAATCGCTCTAGTTTCTATTCTGACTATACCGCCAGGCGACACAACAGACTAGCGATATCGTCCTGCGCTGATCTGCCCAATATAGAAGAAAAGCCATGGTTGCGATTTCTGGCGGGAAAATATCGCGCATATCGAGTAGTTCCTGTCTGTTCCCACTTTTAGACAGAAGATGTCCGAACAATCATTGCCAGATGATGAGATTAAACCTGCTATATTTTTGATGAGTATAATGCTTATTCCTACCTTTCAATTATCGTCACCGCCTAGGAAAATTTTGTGAAAATAGACTGTCCCATATTTTTTTTCTGGATCTTGAACCCGTAGAACACATTATGGACCAATTTATGGGACGAGTTTAAATTCTTTATCCACTAGTAATAGTGGAGCAGCTGGAAAACGCCTTGGTGAGGGAAAAGAGAAGGGGAAATATATTCTAAGAACTTCACTTTTTACATCCATAAACCTTGGCTGCTCGTATTAAGAGTTTGATATGTTAAAATTTGCTTTAAAAAGACAGTTTTTCCCTGACTTATAATTTGCAAAATATGTCCTAAAAATGTACTGATCCCCATATTATATTTTTAGAGTACTATTTATTTTCCAGACTACCATTTAGGCACGGTTATTTTGTGGTAAACAAACTGTGGCTATCAACGTTTTTATACTTACAGTCTTAAATATTCACGGATTTTCTAAATCTTGAATGCAAAAATTGCAAGGTACTGTTTGCTTATAATTAAGCACAATGGGCTATCTGTGCTTTACCCACAACGAGTATCAAAACCCGGTTTCTAGCGTTGTAACTCCGCAGACATTCCACTGTGCCACTGGTGGGGGCCTATCTGTTTTGTCCACCGAGGGGAATTGAACCCCTGATTTTATCGCTGCAAGTCCGTAGACTTATTGTTAATCCATCGGGAGACTACGAGATATTAACAACATTGAAAGAAAACTCCTGAACAAAAAGAAGCTTTGCTCTAAACTGAATCATTTCTAACGAGATTGGTTTTAAAGTAGAAGAATAACAAAGTAAATATTATGGTTTTATGTAAACAATCTCGATATTCGTTGACAAATAAAACTTTCAAAGAAGAAGCAACGGAAAATTTAAATTAAAGCGCTTCCATAACATAATTTTAAGACCTGAATGTACAAGAAGATATGAAGTAAAGACAAGAAGTCTTTGAATTAATTGGAAGTGTTTCGTGTTTCATTTGGACATGATAAATACGTTTTATCGAATATCAAAAGGAAAATATTAATCAGTGTTTCGTGTTATAAGCTATTCGACGACAATGTAATTCATTTCAAATCCATACTTTATTAAAAATGCGTATATGAACAAATTAGTGTAAAAGGATCTGTTTTACATATCAGTAATATCATATACTATGAGCTGTGTAATATCTTAAGTAAAAAAGATTCAAAATTCAAATTTGAAATTACATTTATATTATTGTTGCAATATTAAAGTTTTATGAGTATGACTATTGCAATATTTTCCGATAGAAATCTCCAATATTATAAATCAGAAACCTTATAAAAACCTTTATGCATTTACAATACATATCACAGTTTGTACAGGTTTTGTTTAACTTTTAAAGAAAATATATAGATTTCATTCAATGCTTTACGCAAGAAATTCTAAAGACCCATTATCATAAAAATTCTATTCGGTATCCCACGCGTTTAGAACATGTCAATTAGGATATTTTACGTCAGAAAGTACGTCAGAAATTCCAGGTCAAATAGCTCAAACTTTAAACGTCATAACAAAAACAGAGCTATTGGGTTCTTGTTTTACTTGACAAAATCGTTTTCTATGTTTTTGAGTAGCAGTTTTTGTGGTCTGGTTATATTTTATTCAAAGAAGTAATTTAATTTTTATGGATTATCAAATTCTTAATGATTAAAAATAAATAAAGAATCCGTTGAAATATCTATGAGCGTTGTACCGTCACTGTACTTTTGTCTATATGTTTTTTAGCCGCGGCATAACGGCTCATATAATGGCTCTGAGTTTTTTTCAGGTACAAACTTTTAGCTCATAGCTCCGTCATCTCTTGACAAATTTGAGTTCTAATTAGAGTTTTGGATTCAGGAGGTGAAACCCTTTCGATTTATGTATTTCAACACGCCCAAGGTCTCATAGATTAATTTACTCTACTTCTGCCTAAAATAATATCAATTTGAAGGTAGGCTGATAGAGGTCCTGATGAGTGATAAAATCAAATGGTTATAAGCGCGCCCCGCGCTTGGTATTTCTGGCGCACAAAAATATAGTGAATAAAAAGGTATCCTACATTAATTTACTCTAATTCTCCCTAAAATAATTTCAAGTGCGCGGCTATTGAGGATGCCCTCTTGTTTTCTTGACAGAAAGCACAAAGCCTTACATCGTTTCGGTAACAACTTATGTTCGTGATTTCTCTACAGCTCAACCAGATATATATATCACTGAATTATTTTAATTTGTTAATATCATGTAGCTGAATAGTTATTTCGATGAGACCTTAATGTTGAAGAATTTTATTTAGGATATCATTAAATTTGAACACTTATAGAAATATGAGCTGTTTGTATGAAAGCTACTCACTTGTAGGTTATAATGAATAATAAAACTGCTGCTTATATGGCCACTTGTTATCAAGATGTCGTTGATATGAACATAATAACATGCAACTTAACATATGTGAAACTTCAAAACATTTATGTCAAAAATCCTAAACATATGACGTCCTTATAAGTTATGCATGAAATTCTGTCATTAGATCTTTTTTTTACAGGTATTCTATAGAATTCGACACATGCAAATGAAGCTACTTAATGTTACTTATCCAAGCATAGAATTCAAATGCCTTCGTTAAATCAAGCTTACATGGCTAATGGAAAATGGCTGTGATTTATGTAGCTCTAAACAACACGTACTCACCATGTTGGGAACGTTAACTAGTTTTGAAGGATTAGTGAACAAAGTTAAACATCTTTTATTTATTTATTTATTTTTGTTTTCGCGTTCTCTACTCAAGTTGTTATCTAGTTTCGCATAAAACAAAGTAATTGAATTAAAATTTTATCTACAAAGTTGTAAGTAATTTTGCTTGAACAGATTGTAAAAAAATAAAAGTCGATTCACTAATGAAGCGAACGCTCCCACTCTAAATAGTTCATCACTTTGATAGTGACGTGCACACATGTACACGCCTTCGTATTATATATATATATATATAGATATACACGTACATATATTACAGATATACAAAGGTTGTTTGTATTTGACCTTATTAAGAAGAAGTTCAAGAATTTTTTACGTTTCCTTCACGTGAACCGAATTAGCAACAGTTTTCTTGACGTTGGTATTACTCTTCAAGTTTATCTGGGTAAGAGTAGGATTGAAAATTATGAAAATAAAACAGGGGGATAAAAAATAAGAAATTAAATAATACAAGCCTGCGAATTTAAACTTCATAAAAGTTGTTTTTGTTTTAATAACAGATTATCCATAATTCAGATACGCAGATTTCGAAAATAATATTCAATTTTTTTTTCTATCACGTAAGGGTTATTTTACAAATCGGGAAGAAAATAAACTCTTACTTAGATCAAATTATTATTTCGTTCACAACAATGAACATTTTTGATTATTATGTTTGTTAGCAAAAAAAAATAATAAATAAACTGACGAAAAGGGAAGAACATTGATATCAAAGAAATATGCATCCTCATTCATCCTGATGTTTTTGTGTCAAATCTACGTCTTTTAGTCTCAAAACTACGTGTTGTGGTCTTGCTTTTACGTATTGTGTCTGGAGCATCTCGTTTCAATAACCAGTAGTAACCAGCCATTATAATGATGTTCCACCTTCCCTGATACTTCCTCTCCATTTCCCTGATGTCTTGATGAAACCTTTCCCCTTGTTCTTCGCTGATGGCACCGAGATTTTCAGGGAAATAGTCAATATGTGTGTATAAAAAATGAACTTTCAAGTTTATATTATAACCCAACTCTTTGAATTTACCGAGCATGTTATTGACAATATTTTCGTAATTGGGGTCCTTATTGTTTCTTAAAAATTTGTCAATAACATCTTTAAAGGGAATGTACGCTTCTTTTTCAATTTTCCTCATGGTCCTTTCGAACTTTTCATCTGAAGTCAATTTCCTAATGTGAGGTCCAACAAAAATCCCTTCTTTAAGTTTCACTTCTGAAAGAGCTGGGAATTGTCCACATAGATACTTGAAACAGTCGCCATCTTTGTCTAAGGCCTTTACAAACTGCTTCATCAAGCCCAGTTTGATGTGAAGTGGAGGTAATAAGACTTTCTTTGTGTCAACCATACTTTCACGTTCAATATTTGTCGATCCTGGTATCAGGTTGACTCTGCGTGGTTTAGTATAAACTCTTTCTCATGATTTCTGTATCAGCAATATGATGTCTCTGGAAAAAGTATGTTCTTAGCCCGAAGTCTGGACTCCAAAATATCTGAGAAATCATATGAAAGGCCCAAATCTCTCACCAAATCATTAAGTTCACCTTGTGTGAAAAGTTGTGGTTCACCAGACGTTTCAG
>NW_013665858.1:774385-776604 GCF_000517525.1 Limulus polyphemus | reverse complement strand
ATCATTTCTATTGACATCAGATTCAGAATCAGATGAAACTGTATCAAGAGTCTCCAGTGAAGTAGCTACAGGTACATCAGGTCCATGAGCAACAGGTCTGATAGTAGATTGAAGGTTTGGATAAGAAATTTCCTTTTTATTTCGAGTGTTGTAGCCTTGCACGTTACATTAGCAAAAATAGCAATCATCTCCATGAAAAGACGATATTTGTTACTCTTAATTTTGGTTTTATTTACTCTTGAAACAAAACACTTTCGAGAAACCTGCGGAAGTATATGAATATACGTGTCCTAAATGTAATTTAATTTATATAGGTTTTTACCACTTGAGCGTTGATAACACGTATACAAGAGCATGCAAATTTGAGATTTACGTCATATTCAAGCATTAACAGATACGTGTTATATAAATGTAAAGAGCCCATAGATAGAGTAAAATTTTAAATCTTGGCCAGGACTGACAATGAACAGGGATTAAGAGTAAAGGAAAATCTATTAATTAATAGACTCAAATCGGTGTTGAATGAACAAAATAGCGCACTTCACTTATTATTGTGTTCTAGGTTTCTTTTAAACATGACTACTGGGTTTGAGGTTTCTATCAAACGTTTCTATTATGTTATAGATTTATATCAAACATTTCTATTGCGTACAAGGTTTATATCATACATTTATATTGAGTTTGGTTTGGTTTGTTTTGAATTTCGCGCAAAACTACACGAGGGCTATCTGCGCTAGCCGTCTCTAATTTAGCAGTGTAAGAACAGAGGGAAGGCAACTAGTCATCACCACCCACCGCCAACTCTTGGGCTACTCTTTTACCAACGAATAGTGTGATTGACCGTCACATTATAACACCCCCACGGCTGAAAGGGTGAGCATGTTTGGTGTTACAGGGATTCGAACCCACGACCCTCAGATTGCGAGTCGAGCGGCCCTAACCACCTGGCCATGCCGGGCCTTCTATTGTGTTCTAGATTTTATCGAACATTTATTTTGGGTTCTACGTTTCTGTGAAACATTTCTGTTGTGTACTAGGTTTATAACAAACATTTATTTTGGATTCTAGATTTGTATCAAACATTTCTATTGTGTACGAGGTTTATATCAAACATTTCTATTACGTTCTAGGTTTTCATCATACAAAACTGAGACCCCAACAAGTATTTGAAAAGAAGAAATAAAAATATTTGTTACTCTTATTACTTGTTTTATTCGCATGTAAATAAGTGATATGTTATGATTTACATTGTGAAAACTGGAAATAATTTAAGATTACATATAAACTTACGTAAATATCATGTATGTATGTAGTCCAGCAGGTGGCTATTTTCAAGCAAGTGAAAATTTCGTGAGGGTAGTCAATAAAATTCGGCACATTTAAATAATTGTTTTCAAAGTTTTCTATTTTAGACATTTAAAAAATGAAAACGGAGTTTTAATCAAAAAATAATTGATAAAACGTTTTAATACTATTTTAAACTATTAGTAAAGGATAGAGGGCCTGATTTTAACACATTTTCGTTTGTTATTAAGCACAAAATAATGGGCTATCAGTGCTCTGCCCACCGAGGGTATAGAAAACAAATTTTGAGCGATATAATCTATTGAGTTCAACGAAATTTTGAATGAGTTCGTACAGACAGAAAAGCAACAGGCTATAATGTTGTAACGTGACCTTTGTCCTCAAAGTGTAGTTGCTAATTGCTTTTAATTTTACTTGTAACTTTATTTTTACCTATAGATTATTTAATTCCTATTTTTTTCATGTTTTATTTTGAAAGTTTTTCATTTTAATTTTTTTTCAGATATACCTAATGAGTAACACTTACGTCACACAAACTTGTGTGAATAATAAAATATTTCATTACAACATTTCGAATTAAACTGAATTCATACCAGAACTTTCTGTTTCCATTATACACTTCAATGGGATAACTTAATATTTATTATTTTCTACATATGTGTGTATATGTGTCTAGTTACGTATTCTGATGATGTTATTTTTTTTGTTTATTTCATCACATGTTGATGGCGCCTTCTTGGTAGGAAGGGCCTGGCTGTATATGATGCAAAAATAAGTTAATGAACTATAAGTAATCATTCTATTCATTTAAAACATGGCAACTTTCTTTACAGTAATTTGGAGTTAAAATTTTTAGCGCTATAATAATTTTAATTATTACTAGCGCCATCTTGTTATAAACAATAAAAATCTGT
>NW_013665858.1:770860-774224 GCF_000517525.1 Limulus polyphemus | reverse complement strand
CGATACCCATGGTGGGAAGAGTACAGATAGCCCATTGTGTAGCTTTGTGCTTAATTACAACCAAACGAACAAATCATTTAAAATATGACAACTTTCTTGACAGTAATTTGAAGTAAAAATTTTTTAGCGTTATAGTAGTGCCATCTATCATCTTATTATTATTGTAAGGACAAGGTGATATTTATATAATATTACACGTAGTTATTAAATCCACAACTGTTAAGATTTGCTACAAGCACTTAAACCTATGTTTTATACGGAAGGTTCCATCTTTTACATGTTTCTTTAGAAAGCGCCTCCTAGAGGCAAAAACACTTACATTTGATGCAAAAAGCATATAACTAAATTCTTTTCAAAGTAAAACGGTAAATGCAACGTTTCAGAAATAAGACTTTTAAAGTGAGTTACCTGTGAAGCACTCTGACATTTTGTACCTTACATGATAGACTTATCCATAAGCAGCTGCTATATTTTTGTTGTAGAGAAGTCACTGACGAACTGAAAAAAGTTCGATCTACGCAGGCCTAGAATTTACATATAATTTTCGGGTTTATTTATTGTTGAGCTAAGCTTCACGTCTGCGCTGTGTCAACAACGGGAAATTGAACTCCGGACTTTAGCGTTAACCGAGTTTGTTAAAGGAGTCTTGCCATTTTAGGTTTTGAAGCTAAGATAATATTATATTTTGTCTATAACTTTGCAAAATGCCAATAATAATCATGTATGCCGCTTGATATAACATAGAGAAGATTTTTATGGATCTCGAAATCATACTTTGATGGACGAAAAACCTGGACAACCTTTCTACATACAATCACTCTGGCATAACAACAATAGCTACATAAATGAATGAAGCATCAGATTAAACTGATTTCCGTAAAGTATTGGGTAGGCTAATATTATACAGGGAGTATCGACAGAATACGTTCTGAAGTAATACTAAATTTACTGAGTTTAAGCGAAGAAATAAAGAGACTGTAGACGATACGTAACACAAAATTAAAACACTCTTTGTTTAATACTAAGACAAAAAATTAGTGTGCGTATTTGCTTTCTAGATGGAATGAATCCTTCAACTGATTTCCCTCTCTCAAGATGTTTTACTGTAAGCACGCTCACTTAAGATTCCGTGTAGTAATCTTTAAATCTAACATTTCTTACTTAATAGTAAAACACCTGATTTACTCATAGCGACTAGCGCTGACAACGTGACTGGTCATTCTCACTCAATCTAGGGAAGGTCGTAACCTTGAGATAATCACTGAGCTTACCATTCTATTGACATTCTTACACAAAGTGCAACATTACAGCAACACGGTCTTGGGCAGAACGGGTATTATCTCCAGAAGCAGAAACAATGGCAGCTAGAACGAAACGTTTTTCCGGATCGCATCTTATGTGAAAACTGCATCAACTCAGAATAAACGAAAATATTGTTATCGAAAGTCATAAGTGTTTGCTCTTATTTTTACACAAGTTAAGAAGCCCTTGGCTCAGTGGTAAGTCTGAAGGTTTATAATGCTAAAAACCTGGTTTCGACACTCGTAGTGAGCACAGTATTGAATATCTTTGTGCTCAACAGCAAACAAACAAACAAAACTAGCTAAGAACATATAGGTACAAATATAGCTTTACTTAATGGTTTTCTTCTTCAGGGGAGTGAAGAATAGAAACATGGGATAAAGTTATATTTTTATCTGTATTTACTTAATTAGTAGCCTTTCATAATGAATTTTAGTTTTAAGCAGTGCTCGAGCTTCGGAACACATTATGCCATTTCAACAACAGATAAAGATTAACTAAAAATAATGTACCTCTACAAGTGTTTTGTTAGTTAACGAAAACTAAACAAAAAAAAACGGCCAAAACGAAAAGTACAACAGTAAGTTAATCAAATAGAAGTTAAAACAAAAAAGTTTAAAAGCTAGTGACATTGAAAAAATATTGTTTCAGTTCGGAGGATGATCTATATAAATATAATAATACTGTTTGTTGTATGCCTATGTAACTACTTTGCAGGGTTTATGTGGATCTTCCCCAAAATTGGTTTGGAGGTTCATTAGGTCCATGCGGGGGTACATACGAATTTTCAGTTTTGTATTTTGCGTTTTATGGTTTTTATGGGCATTTTTGTGTTTTGTATTATTTTACCACTACTTCGCCTCCTATTGATGGAACTTCACTAAATTTGGTATGGAGGTTCATTGGGTCCATGGAGAGCTACATACAAACTTGCGGTTTTGCAGTCTTGCGTGTTTTTATTTTTTACTTATAAGGGAAACAAGTCCTAAGACAACCTTTCATTAAGCATGAAATTACGTAACTTTCGTCCACGGGATGGGTACTACAGATAATAATCAATATGTTATCCATAATTACTAACATGAAACTAATCAGTTGATCATACTGTGCTGTAGGCGTGTGCTACGTGGACTTAATCAATAATAACCCAGTGCACTTTGAGTGTAACAGCAAAAAAAAGTATGTACATCACGGATTTGCCGTTTGCTTTACCAACGGTGTGTATAAGGTAATTTACAAGAATAGGATTGTTTATTTGTTTGCTTTACTGACGGTGCGTATTAGGTAATTTAAAAGAATAGGATTGTTTATTTATTTGCTTTACCAACGGTGTGTATAAGGTAATTTAAAAGAATAGGATTGTTTGTTTGTTTGCTTTACCAACGGTGTGTATAAAGTAATTTAAAAGAATAGGATTGTTTGTTTGTTTGCTTTACCAACGGCGTGTCTTAGATAATTTAAAAGAATAGGATTGTTTATTTATTTGCTTTACTGACGGTGCGTATTGGGTAATTTAAAAGAATAGGATTGTTTATTTGTTTGCTTTACTGACGGTGCGTATTGGGTAATTTAAAAGAATAGGATTGTTTATTTGTTTGCTTTACCAACGGCGTGTATTAGATAATTTAAAAAAATAGGATTGTTTAATTATTTGATGGTTCCTTTCACATCCAGTGTTTATCAACCCGAAAGGGAAATGTAAAGTGAATCATATATTTGGAAAATGTTGCATACAATAAAACAAAAACCAAATGTTTCATTCCAATTTTTACTCGTTGCGATATTTTCTAAAAGCGATCGCTTAATTCCTAATCAACCTATAAGTCTTTTTTATTATTAATAATATATTTCGCTTCATAGTTTCACTAACTGAGTTACCCGGCGTTGCACGGTGAAAAATTAGATTTGAATGTATAGATAGTATTTTTTCAGCAAATTATTCAGTAAGTTGACAAAAGCTGTGATGCGAGAAATAAAAAGCATTTAATCAAACAAAGCTTTATTTGAAATTAGATTGTGTTTGAGCTTGTCATGTTCTTTGAGCCTGAAGTCGTACATCATG
>NW_013665858.1:766041-769860 GCF_000517525.1 Limulus polyphemus | reverse complement strand
GTTCAACCGTTTGGTTTCCTATAGCGAACAAAATAAAAAAATAAACAAACTTCCTCTTTTATATATATAGATTATTATTAATATATTTGGTTCTATAGTTTTATTATTTTAATATTTCCTGTGGAACACAAACAGAGTAATAAGATTATTTTGGTGTTTTAGTGGAGAGAGCTTTTGTTGTTGCTCTTTCAATTAGAACAGCGTTTCCAAAATTGGGGTCCGACCCAAAAGGGGGTCGCAAGGCTATTGTCAGAGGGTCGTGAGATCATAAAAATATTGCGATAACGGATATTTTAGAGCATGTACAGTAACCTATTATCACTTTATGAATGAATGTGGGGTTGGGGTTGTCGTCACAACCCGAAAGACTTTCGGGGGGGGGGACAGCAAAAAGGTTGTGAACCTCTGAATTAAAAAAATATAAATCGAATTATACGTTTTCAGAACTTTACAATAAGAGTAACCTAATTTCGTTATGAACCCTAGCTTACACAGTGTACTCACAAAACCGCTGAGATATATAATATGTTTAGCAAAGTTTACCAAGAAGTTTTTTTTAATATGTTAAGTAATAAGTAGAGCATACTCTATATAATAGTAATCATTATTTCTAAAATCTAATATCATGAAAAATATTCACAGATCAATATGTTCTAGGTGAACAAAGAAAAGAGTTTTCAGTAATTGTTCGTAATTCTTGTAGTTAGCAATGAAATGCTGTTGTTCGGACGTACAAGGTTTAATGACGTTATTTCTCTTAGTTTAGAACATTGCTGGGAATGAATACGAACTGTAATCTGTGACAACCTGACAGTTTGCGTTGGTGACATTTTCTTGTTAGTGTAGAGAACAGCACCTTTGGGCTTTAATGTTTGACCTTTGGCTCAAAATTACTCTTTATGGATATGTGAAGCACATTTTGTGCAAAAGTCAGTGTGACTTTTGACGTTCACCTTTTGGTCCTTTTTTTTTTCCAGAACATTTCAAGAATAATTCACACACACACATTTATATATATATACTAAGTTGATATTCTCTGTGATACTTTGGTTCATCGTTGTCAAGGCATTGACAAACGTAAAAACAAACGCCATTTGAAACACTCAGCCATGTGGTACCTCTATAGCAGCCGTGAGTTAAAAGAACAAACATAATAAATTTTAAAAAGATTCGACATCAGAAGAGACAAGAGTGAGATCAATTTCAAGACTAAAACAACACGCGCGCGTTATTTACAATTATTTACGACAGAGACCTTAAACTTTTAGATCAAATCCTTTGGTTGAAAAATTTCAATACTTATCGACTATGTATAGTATTTACGCACAAAATTGACGATAAGACAGTCTAACAATACATTACTTCGGGTTCGTCAGATTTTAATCTTATCTATATTAATGACCTATATTTTTGTTTTTGCTTCTTTAATCGTATTTGGCTTATGTATCGTCCCTTCATATATAATATTTCACATGGAATGCATATGATGATTATCAAAGGACGAACATGTAAACCGACTAGAGATAATGACTTTAGGAGCATTCCCCTAACATAATATTGGTTAATACGTCATTTTCGACGTAAACAAGTGTTGCCTAGTTTAGAATTGATCATTTCAGTGTGTCGTTCATACTGTTCTTACAAACTTGTTTTTATGTCGTTGTTGTGAGGCTTAGGTTGCTGATGTTCGAAGTTGTAAAGGAGTTTATCCCGGTGCTATTGGAAACGCCAGGTTAATTCGAGTGGGTAGTACTTTGATAAGTTTTATTGGACTTTTTCCTCGTATGTTTCCAAATGATAAATTTTTAAACTTGTAAAAAAACAAGAGCTAGTACGCAATATCAGCTACCTTACAAATGCAGACCTATGACGTAGGTTGAGTTTCGCAGACACTAACTTGGACCTGTTTACAGAGTAAGTAAGTTTTTTGTTTCTTCTTTACTGTCATGTTTGCCTAGGATCACAAATGGAGAACTTCATGCTGAAGTTTCTAGAAAAATTACAGAGCTGAATTTCAGATGTGAATTTGTCTTTGTGGATGTGAATGACTTAGTGGTTAGTGTACCAGGTTGCAGATCTAAATGTGCAAGGTTCGAGTCCCGCCATTGAACACGCTCCATACTTTCAGCTGCAGAAACGTTATAACCGTGACAGTCTATCCTAATCTTCAGTTAAGAGCAAGTGGCGATACTGCTAATTGTTTGCCCCTCCCTCCCTTGCCCGAAACTCTTTTAGCCCATGTGTCGTACGGGTTGAAGATACCAAATACCAAGCGTGCCTTCGTATGCCCCCCTCCCATTTCACAAATCTAAAGTGAACTATAGAGTATAGTATATGATCTACGATTCTTCATATGCTATAGGCTTCTAACTTACCGGATAAACCCAGAGGCTTACATACTGCAAGCTTAAATCCCCGTACAGATTAAAATGATTCTGAGCTTTCGCCAGTAACGTCTCAATATATATATAGTCGTATCTCAGAGTCTTCAGCACACTAATTGGTTCAAAACCACAACAAACTAAAGATGCACCAGAAGAAAGTGATATTAATAAATGTCCCCTGTACGAGAATAGTTATTAAAAATCACATAGTCACGTGGAATTAAATCGGATGATAGTGAAGCTTAATTATTATATAACAACGATAAGACTAAGGACTTACAACGCTAAAATCCGGTGTTCGATTCCCCTCGGTGGACACAGCAGATAGGCTAATGTAGCTTTGCTCTACTGCAAAAAGACAGCAAGATTAAACCCCCCAACATCCGTGACTTCATAGCAAAAACTTTTAGGGATAAATTCAGAACTGTTTAGGTAAAAATCTAGTGGTTTCGAAAACATATGTGTGAAACTGGGACATATGTTCATTTCAAACTAAATCATCAGGTAGACATTCCAAAGTTTTAATTATAAGGCTCTTTATAAAATTTTAGCCATTTTGAGGAAGGGCTTAAATAATAGGAACCTTACGATCGCTGAAGATACTATTGCGAAAAGAGAAAATTAAAATCCTTTATTTATAAAAAAAACAAACTAATACTGTTTTGTCTCAACCCGAACCCAAACAGCTGTTGTCCCTGAAACACATATTTATTAATTAATTTACAAATGCCACACTTGACTCATTAGAAGGTAAGCTTATCTTCTAGTTGTTCAACTTATGGTGTCTACCACAGTTACCATTGTCTTCTTGCTAGTATATCCTATGATTATTGTTATAGTTCCGTCTTCTACTTAGCTATTCGGCTGCAAGGGTACAAGAAATCTGTTACCAAGTTACAAACAGCTCTAAATCTTATTCTTTTCAGATTACAATTGAAATAAAATGAAATGTTTGCTCTATTTATCAAAGAGAAACATTTAAATCATTAAAATGTCCACTGGACAGCAATTCAGGTGAAAAGAAATCGGTATATACCAGTCATTTCTTAGTAATATTTCAGAGTTCAGAACCTTTGATTCCTTGCCGGTCAGAGTAGAATTAAGGAAACATGATAAAAGTGTAGAAAAGTTGGTGTCCCACCATATATCTTGTCACTAGTCACGCCATTCAAAATCCAACAATTCACAGTTGTTAAGAGCTAAAAAGAAATTATAAAATAAATGTAATTCCAGTGGATATGGAGAACATAAAAAGTTGTAGATAAGCGACGGAAGCAAAGTGTGCAAAGCTGTAGCTTCTGTGAATAACAAAATTATCTTCACCAATTTTCAACTTTGGATACAGGTAAAAATGTTCGAACGATGACAAAACAATTAGAAAACACTAAGTTTAAGCCACAATTGAGGAAGGTGGCTTAATAGTCCTCGAGGCTTA
>NW_013665858.1:761544-765619 GCF_000517525.1 Limulus polyphemus | reverse complement strand
CGGTCAATCCCAGTATTTGTTGGTAAAAGAGTAGCCCAAGAGTTGGCGGTGGGTGGTGATGACTAGCTGCCTTCCCTCTAGTCTTACACTGCTAAATTAGGGACGGCTAGCGCAGATAGTCCTCGTGTAGCTTTGCGCGAAATTCCAAAACAAACAAACCCTGAGGGTTATATTAAACTCTCTATTCTCCGTTCAAAGGGGCACTTCGCTAGCGTTTGTGACCGTATTCCCCTAATGGGCTATCTGCGCTTTGTCCACCGCGGGGAATCGAACTTTGGATTTTAGCATTGTAAGTTTGTGAATTGACCACTGACCCAACGGGGTACACGCTACAGTATTTTGTTTAATAAATCAACTATATGTTAGAACATTAAACAAAAACTTTACATTTATGACATACGTTTTTTCATAGTTGATAACTACAAACTGAAACACCTTCACGCTTCAGTACATGAGTTCTAGAAGTTGATCGAACAAAATAGTCAGTGTTCTAGTTTCATCTAAAATTCAGTGACTTCTCTAGTTTCGCTAGCCAAAATAAATAAATAATATAAGTACTGAAATCTGGTGTTCGTAATTTCATATAACATGTCTTACTGATTTGGGGTCATCATCTCAGACACAGAGCAAAAGCAATACGTTTCTAGTGTGGTTGTGGAGGAACTGGACAGATAAGCAACTGTAAAGTCTTGAGAGAACTCATAGCTCAGTTCGTGAGTTAATTAACTTTCATTCAATGCTCTCGTTTAGGACTTACAATCAATTATTCTACCCACTGTAATAGTTCGAACGTTTTTATTTGTGAGTACTAATCCCCACCCATCCTTCCATTAATACTCCTGTCCGTCTGTAAATCTACACAAATCGTCTGAGTTAAATTTCTACAGAGTAAATAAGCTCATTTTATATAGCCACTGCACACTCGCATGCTCATACAAATACTTGCATATTTACAGTACTGTGCAGGTTTATTAGAACATCTCAACAACTGATGAACCTTACACACAAAATAGTCATTGATTATTATCGAAATTATTTAATATATAATACAAATTAATCGCATTGGAAACCATTACAAAAATAGTAAATTGATAACATATTTAAGTTTATTTAATGATAGTATTTAGTGTGGGCACTTTTGACACCAACAGCAGCTTGGAATCTTTCAGGCATTTTGTTCAGCTTCAAGAAACATGGAAAAAACTTGCACCATGGGGTTTGATTCCACGTTTCTTTTGGCTGATTCCAGAGGTTTTCTTTAGTACATTTGGTACTCTTGTCAAGCATGGAGTCCAGCACATATCATATTTATTCCAATGAGTTAAGATATGAGCTTTGTGGTGGCCCTTTCATCCCCTGGAGACATCCTCAGCTTTCTTTCTTTGTCAGATAAGCTCGACATTTCTTGGAAATGTATTTGTGGTCATTATCTTCTTGAAATATGAAATTTTGCTCAATCAGCTTCTTTCTAAAGGATATAGCATGATGGATTAATACACTTTGGTACTTATGCTGATTCATTAAGCAGTCAATTTTTTGAAGATGGCCAACATCATTCGCAGATATTGCTCCCCAAACCATCACAGAGCCTCCTGCATGCTTGACTTTTGGCACTTCTGCAACTTTTCATCGGCTCTTCGGCAAACATACGCATATCAATTGAGACAAATGTTTTAAACTTAAACTCGTCTCACCAAAACATCTTATGCCATTGTTCCAAAGACCATGATACATGTTCTTTTGCAAAAGCTAGTTTCTTTGCTGTATTCTCTCTTTTGCTGCTACTCTTCCGCAAAGGCTACATTTCTACAGCGTTCTTGAGACTGTATTCATTGAAATTTTATCTGTACGTGGCTTATTGACGTCCTCAACAACATTTTTTGCAGTTTTTCCTTCTGTTTTTGTAAGTTGATTTTTATATATCTAACATTTCTTTCAGTGAGCTTTCTTCTCCGTCATCTGTCTTGTCTGATGTTATATGATTGGGTTTCTTTGTATCTCTCCAACGTGTCATTCACAGTGCTTGGTGAATAGCTGAGGTATTTTGCAATGTTTCTTAGATTCCAACCAGCATCATGTAATGATTTGACTTTGACTCAGTCAAATGGTGTTAATTCTCACTGTTTTGGGTTTCTAGTGACAAGACCACACCATATTAGCTGTATTGCACGATGCTTTTGAAAAAGAAGTTATTCTTGTATATCTATGAAACACTCAGAACGTGAAAACCTCCACTTTTTACCAGTGATGACTGGCACAGAAACTAAAAGCTATCACGTATGGCAATTTTGAACTTCTTTGTAATTAGCTTTGGCATCTTGAGCAACTTTTATAGAATCTATTGCACTTAATGATTCATGGCTATGTTTTAATTTTCGCTTAAAATGTTAAGTTCGTTATATGTGTAGCATATTAAAGTCTGATTAAAATGGGAACATCTATGACTTGCCTATTTTGATGCTTTTTAAACATTTTAAACTACAAAGTTTTATTTCATAGGCACAACAAAGTAGAAGTACAGGAACAATGGGGTATTGTAATAAATTTGCACACTTATGTATGTATATGCATACACTGTCTGCATAGATATATAAATGTTTATATCATATAAATTATTTTTCTCTTTGCAGGTTAACGTCGATGACGTATTGATTTTTTTACGGAAGTAACAATGGCTGTTAGTGAAAGTGAGTATTTCATGTTATACGAAGATTCGGCGAGAGTGGCTTACTTTATCGAATTTTTAGTAAATAATATAGACATTAAACCTCTAATTTTCAATTAAATTATTACAAAAACAAGTAACTTTAGACTTAATGTGTTTGAAAATATTTTTTCACTGAATTAATTTAGTTTTATTTACAAAAAATTAATAAATGTATTGAAGATTTAGAAACTATACGATCACCTTGCAATCGGAACTTTTCTTAGCTTTGTTTTGTTTGTTTGTTTGGAATTAAGCACAAAGCTACACAATGGGCTATCTGTGCTCTGCCCACCACGGGTACCGAAACCCGGTTTCTAGCGTTGTAAGTCCGCAGACATACTGCTGCGCCACTGGGGGCATGTAGCTTTGTGCTAAATCAATAACCACTGTAGCGTTTTCCAGATGCTGTCGTAAGCCTACTTATCAAATACTAATATTTTGAGAAAATAATTACCTATGGTTCAAATAGCCATCGTCCCCCAGTGAGACAGTGGTAAGTCTACGGATTTACAACGTTAAACTCAGGGGTTCGATTCCTGTCGGTGGACACAGCAGATAGCCCGGTGTGGCTTTGCTATAGAAACACACACAATCAAATAGCCATCACATTCGCAATCAGGTGGCTTAGCAAAGTTAGCGTTATACGGTTGATAAAAGCACCAAAATGTTTTTTGAGACTCTCTGAAGCCAAAATAACCAAGAAGCAGGATTAAAATTTTTCATTTACTGTTTTATCCTTAATTTTGGCAAGTTGGGCATCTTATTTTAGTTAGAATTATAATTTGGCTAAAAAATACAATATTGATTATTATTGTTGACCTGAGAATTCGTTTCAAAATTGTTTTTCTTTACAGCGAACTCTTCATGATAGCAAGATATTATTCCCCCTTCCCAAATTTATAACCCGATCATAGGAAATGCCGCTTGATACATCTACTAGATGATCTTTGAAATTCTTGTCAGGGCATACATCTTTAAGCCTAAGAGGGTCTCGTAGCAGCGTATGTCTTGGGTACACTACATGTTCTAATGATTTCTTTTTGTACTGTAAACAATAATCCATATTATGGTAAGGCAAGCTTGGGATTCATATCTGTCTTGATCTTTCAAGTGGAAACCATTCAGGAGCACAGAGATGAGTAATTTGAGGCTAGATATTAAAGAGTTTTCCTGATATTATGGTTAGAATCAGCCAGTGAACCTAAATATGGCCTTTTGGATGATTTCAACAGGTTTAGCCAGAACCTTGGCATCTTCATCAAAATCTCGTTTCATCGTAGCATCTCCTAGCATGCTTTTTATCGCATCTTTGATTATGAGGATGGTGTTTCTCCAATCATATTGCTTTTTTTTTTTTGGTCTTCTGGG
>NW_013665858.1:747649-760601 GCF_000517525.1 Limulus polyphemus | reverse complement strand
CTTATCCACCTGGCCATGCCGGGCACAACCCTCAGGGAAAGTCGTTGTTTCATTTTCGAATTCAACGGTCATAGTTAGCATAGCACATAAGCCTCCCCCAAAAGAAACAATAATACAGAAAACAATTCAAATATTTTCTACCGTTTATGGATACGGTGTTGTGAACGTCAAGCTTCAGTTCAAATCATGGGGAAAGCAGAATTGGGTGAGAAAGATGTGTTGCCTAAAACTATGAAAGTCTTACTGTTTTGTTTTAATGTTACAAAAATATCCATTGTTAACAAAGATGACGTAAAATGACGACAACTTTAGGGTAATTGGTCAACCATTTTAAAGCCTAAGTACTTCTTGCTCGTAACAAATATTTTAGGCAAAAAAATGGCACTTTTTGTTTGTTATATTTTATAATAACAGAAAATCGTTTTCTTGTGATCGAACATCATTGCAGCGTTATTTGATAAGTCAAAATTTGAATTGCCCTCTGAACAAGCATATGAATTGAATTAGTACTTCAGCCATTTTTTTACTGTATATTTTACTTCGATGACGTTGCTGCTATTGATACCAATTTGTGATGTTTGTCATGTTTTTGGAACAAGCTTTAAGTCGTAAGTTCAAAAAAATCACTGTTTCAATGACTTCTCTTGACTGAACTCCTTATTGCTACTTTATGGAAAGTTATTACGTCATTAGCCATTATTAAATACACACGAACCACTGTTTACTTGTCTAATATCATTCGAAGATTATAGTATTTAGTTCATACAGAAATACTGAACATATATAACATGCATTTATTGAAAAGTAATTTATTTTATTCGAAAACATGCATTTCTAAACAGCTTTCGACTCTTTTCGATTGGACATTTCGGGTGGTATGTTGGTCTAGGATTATTTACAGTATATGTATATAGCAGTGAAAAAGTATTCGAAGTCACAACTAAGGAAAACTCTGGAAATGTGACTGGGTTGATGGTTAGGATATTCGACTCACAACGCCCCCCAGTGGCACAGCGGTATGTCTGCGGACTTACAACGCTGGAATCCGGGTTTCGATACCCGTGGTGGGCAGAGCACAGATAGCCCATTGTGTAGCTTTGTGCTTAATTACAAACAAATCGACTCACAATCTGTGAGTCACTGGTTAGAACCCGTTTACCGAACATGCTTGTCATTTCAGCCTTTGGGGCGTTATGACGTGAGGATCAATCAAATTTTTCGTCGATAAAGAGTATCCTAAGAACTTTAGGTGGGTGGTGTTTATTAGTTGCCTTCTCTATTGTTTTCTATCACATCTAAATTAGCGCCGATAGCCTTCTTGTAGCTTTACGCGAAATTCAACAAATCAAACCGAAAATTTACAAAAGTGAGATAAACATTGATGTTGAAAGCAGTTTAAGTAATTGGTTTGTTTTACAGTAACTGGAAGGTATGCATACTTCATTAATCAGAAATTTTATTTAATATGGGCGAAGAGTTTTGAAAACTCAATCTCTGCAAAGTTTTATGAAAATATAATTCAGATTAAACGGAACCCTAAGGGCACCATCACATTTTATTATTTTACTAGAAATAATTAAAGCGTATACAAAGTTGTTTTCGACATTGGTTTGATTAGACCTATCTTGGTGTTGATTAAGATACTTAAGAGCTTTGGTTGCGGAATTATACTTGAACTAAGTGTTATAACATGAAGTTATAGTAATACTTTACGTGTTATTGATGGCGTACATCTATCTGAATCCCCTTTGGCAGTGCAAAAGGCATGATAATTTCCTCCAAAGTTTAGAACCAATGAGTTTCATGACTTAAGGTTATGCTAAATAAGCGTTAAATGGTTACTTAAAGTGTTATAGTTATTATCACGAACCAAAGGCTAATCAAAAAGCTGTTTTTTTTTCTTATTCTTGCATTAATCCCTAACAAACAATGATACATTTCAACCTGTGCCAGAACAACCAAAAAAAAAAAAAGAAATTATTAAAATATAATTTCTCAGAAACAATGACACACAAAAAACAAATTCAAATATCTGTAAATTATATTGAAACACCTTTTTCTTTCTTAAATTGGTATACAAAATAAAAATTTAGAAAACCAACGAAAAGTGGGATTGACCGTCACATTATAACGCCCCCACGGCTGAAAGGGCGAACATGGTTGGTGGGACGGGGATTCTAACCCGCGACCCGCACATTGCGAGTCGAGCGCCCTAACCACCTGGCCATGCCGGGCAACTGGATTATGAAACTGTGTTTATATTTTAATTAATTACATATTACAAACATTTTATGATGATAAATACTTATTGCATAAATCTCAATACAAACATTTCTTCTCGAAGTTATTCTCTCTTGCTATATAGAAAATACAATACTAACCTGTCCAGTTTTTGTTTTTCCAATTCACAAATTTAATACGACAGTCCAGGAGTTAAAAGTTGTTGTTGTTTGAAATTATTCACAAAGCTACACAATGGGCTATCTGTGCTCTGCCCACCACGGGTATCGAAACCCGTTTTCTAGCGTTGTAAATCCGCAGACATACCGCTGTGCTACTGGGGGGGGCAGAATGAAAAGAATATCAATGTTATTAATTCCTTAATAATTTGTTCTTTCATAAGCGTTGCCCCCCAGTCTGCGGACTTACAACGTTAGAAACCGGGTTTCGATACTCGTCGTGGGCAGAGCATATACAGCCCATAGTATAGCTTTGTGCTTAATTCGAAACAAACAAATCATAATCGTTAATATTTTACCTGTACATCTACAATAACTTTTGTTTAGTTATTTTATTGTATGATTCACTTTTAATATTCATGTTAGTATTTTTTTTAAAAAAAAGGTTGGTAAAGAATTGAACAGAATGAAGTAGGGGAGGCAAGTAAAAACAATCAAATTTGTGAAACACCTGTACTTCATATTATTCATGAAGTAATTTTTTAAATAATATTTATTATCGCGTTTCTGAAGTGTTTGAGTATTTTGGACTATGTTTCGTATGTTTCAATAAATTACAGATTGTCTTATTTTTAAACTTTATAATAATTTTAGGGTTTAGAGTGCAAAAACATTAAAAATAATGAAATAACTTTTTAAAGATTCTCAACTGAAATGAAGGTCGTAACTAATTTATAATTTATTATTTCAGCCTATCAGAAAATTATATTTCATTTCTAGCCATATTTACTACAAAACAAATATGTTTATATATATATATATATGTGTGTGTGTGTGTTTGTAGAGGGCAACTCTATCTTAGACACACCATTTTTCTTTTCAAAACAGAAATCTTTATAGACAATAACTAAAACTGTACATTAAATAAGTATCTGACTGTGTACATTTCAGGAATAATATTTCAGAAAGTAAGAATATAAAAAATTACCTGTGACAACGTGTAAGATCAAATTCAAGGGTAAAATGACCACAACGAATTATATCACACTAATACACAGCTGAAAATTAATATAATAAATGTTTAATGGCAACATTAATGCTTTAATTAACTTTGTCCAGCAGTACCTTTTACTGGGTTTTATTTGTCCAGCAGTACCTTTCACTGGGTTTTATTTGTCAAGCAGTACCTTTCACTGGGTTTTATTTGTTCAGCAGTACCTTTCACTAGGTTTTATTTGTCCAGCAGTACCTTTTACTGGGTTTTATTTGTCAAGCAGTACCTTTCACTGGGTTTTATTTGTCCAGCAGTACCTTTCACTGGGTCTTAGGCGTTTAAAATAATTTATTCACATATTCTGAAAACGTTTTTTAGGATCTCGTGACTTTGTTTAAAATATTATACATACGAAACTGTTTCTCGATGATGACTTTCTAAATGTATCGTATTCAAAGTTTCGTGTCAAAAACACATAAAACTGGAATTCCCCAAAATTGTATAAAATTTAATGCAGGGATAGCTTAAATAATCGAAAATCGTCAAACATAGTTTCTCTCTCTCTCTCTCCCTTTTCTCTTTTTTACACAGGTCATCAAGCTCTGAAACATTCGATATATTTATTTACGGTTTCATATTTCATAATTTCATTAAAGATCATTGCTACTATATCAGAAATTTTATAGAATGATCATTATATATATATACTTAACATTTGAATTTTAATGTTCTTTAACAGCAAAATCTTAGATTTATTTTAATAGCTGTTAACAGAAACACTTATACGTATAGTTAAAAATGTCAACAGAGCACTTAGTTAGGCCTAATGTTTCAACACAAATAACCACGCTATTCAACGTCACAGTTATGCTGTCAAGTTGACTTTCTCAAATCTATTCCTTTGTCTTTATATTTAGCCTCCGATTAAGCTAGGTAGTTATTTCTAATGTCATTTTCTGCTAAGTCGTAGGATTAATTCATTTTTTCGTCTAAAGTTTAATTTATCATTAATGTTACGTCTAATTAATTTTGTTATCTCGTTTTATAGAACTAAATATTGATTTATTTTTCAATCTTAGAATAATTGTTTTCCTTTATTTGTTTATATTTTGTTTTATAGAACTAGACATTATTTTGTTTCAAATATTCAACAAATAAAGGTTTGCCGTGGCGAATAGTAGACAATTAAAACCATCGTACAGTTAATATGCAATCCACCACTATAAGAAGCCTAGCTTTGTTTTTCAATTTGCCCTCGTCCTGGGTTATTGATGAGGAGTGGCATTACCCGAAACTGACATTTAATTCAGTGAAGAGTTGGAATTTATATTTATTTTTAATATCTTAAACAGCTTGTCTGCGAATAATTCAAAAGAATAAATTAATAGCATCAATGCTACATATTCTTGAAATCCTATTTAAATATAGATCCATTGTGGTGAGTAAACGACTATAAAAACACCGTACATATAATATTAGTTTGTGCTCATGCATATGAATGCCTCCTCCCCCAGTGGCTCAGCCGTAAGGCTTAGAACGCAAGAAACCAGGTTTTGATACTTGTGGTGGGTACAGCACAGATGGCTCATTGTGTAGCTTTGTAATTAACAACAAATAAACAATGCATCTAAATACTAGGTTCTCTTATGTTTAAAAATAGCTTCTAAACTGTGTGCCCATTGTTTAGCAGGTGTTACAAAATATGAAAGAAGACTCGTGCATTTTGAAGTTTTATTTAAACTCAAAAGAATTGAGTTTCGTGTTCTGTATCATTTATAAACATTATTCGGTTTAAATTTAGTTGTTTTAGTTTTTGTTTATACATTCCTTGTATAGAGCTTGGACGTCTACGTGATATCACGAAACTTGTTATTACCGACTGCTTTCTACAACAAAAGTACTTAAAGTTTGAACTTCGAAAAGATTCGACTCATCAATACGATACATTCTTAACAGTGGCAATACACATTTTCGTAACATAATTCGAACAAGACGCCAGTATAATAAACTAATTATTATACCAGTTTCTCATGTTTAATTTCAATGATACCATAAATTAAAATAAAATCTGATATGTATATGTATATATATACATATTATTATCGGACAGGCGGTAGCACTGTCTATGTAGGAATAGCTCGGATTGTTCATCGAAATGGTATTTTAAATATCTCCTCAACAGTCCTCTGTTGTAAATAACTTAGGTAAAGCCACACTAGAGATTATTCGTATCAGTATAAGGCAGAGTTTGTTCAAACTAGGCTAAGCTACTGATAATTTCGAATCAAAGAAGTTACGTAAATATAGTTCAGAGCTAACAGTGAACCGGTTTAACTAGGAGTATGGAGTGTTAAAAAACAAAACCTTTAGAATACAATGATTCATCAGTTGAGTAACCTTGTTGTTTATTAATATCTTTTAAACTTTCTCCAAATGATTATATTCTGGATAATTTTCGATCATTTTGAAGGTCAGGCATATCATTTTGGACCATCTTTATCAGGTCGTAAAATGTGAAAATATAGTGAATTTATCATCTTATTACCAAGATCATTATTCTCTAATGTCTTGTGTTCAAAGATTATAAATGGCTAGAATTATGAAGTGATTCCTTTTTACAGATGCGCGCGCGCGCACACACACACACAAACAGACATACCTACACATGCACAAACACACACGAGTTTGAATACTTGAAACACAGTTTAAACCAAATAGGACGGGGGCTAGCACCCTGTTAATATCTGAGAATCACACCACGAACTTTGGATGATAACTAAAATGCGCGAACGCTTGGAATTTTAAAAGGTTTTGATTGTATAAAAATGTCATATGATTGACAAAAGAACAGGTCATGAAATTTTAAAGTCACTAGATCATCGGATTACGTAGGTTTAAAAAGCTTTATACAAACTTGAAGCAGCATTATTGTCTCGACATTATGACATTTTATTTCTGTAATATGTTTCGTTATTCGTGGGATACATTACAAGATTGTTGTGTTATTTACAGATTCCGTGTTGCATTTGACGGAGAGTGAAAAAGTAATGGTGATCGGTATTTGCCTGGGATTGCTAAGCCTTACTATCATCGTTACTGTGTGTGTTGTTTCACCCTACTGCTGGCTTCATAACTGCTTATATAAAGAAGATAGGTTCGGTGAGTAGATTTAATTAAACTTTTTTTTGACACTTTACGAAGTTATGATGTAAGACAATACCTTCAGCGTTAAAACGGTTACGTTGAAAGGTTTACAACGAAGGTAAACCATTGTGTGTTACTAAGAAGTACGTAACCTATGGCTTCAAATATCCCATAATTTCTGAAGTTACGTCCATTGATTCAAATATTTTGTAAAGGTAAATCACAGTAGCTTTCAAATATTTCTAATAAACATATTATTACTTGAAAGAACGTAGTGTGCATTATTATAACACAGCTCGTGTTTATACTGATTAGAAATTCAACATATTTCATTCCATGTCTATTGAAATTCAAATGAAGAGTTTCTTAAACGGGCACACAAATAAGTGTGTAGATGAGCCTGTGGCAGAGCCGACGCTAGGGGATGCTGGGGTGGGCAGTGCATCTTGAAATTTCACTCTGGCCCAACCAAATTTATTCACCCTTGCCGTTTAAAAAATAATATTGACAAGTTTCAAATATCGTGTGAATTCTCTAAATTGATAAGAAGAGTCAACAAAAGCTCCACTGCCCCTCCCCCTACAAGGGAGAGGAGCTGGATCCAGGCTTATCCTGTGGTATATTTTCATGATATATATTGCCTCTCCTCAGATTTAAGCTAGATGAGTGCTCCACGAACTGAGCTAAAGTCCTATTCTCCTAGCGCTTGTTAGTAAAGCATTTGTAACAACTCAATTTACTACAAGTTTATGCTACTGGTTGTTTTAGCCGCGGGATAGCGGCTCGTAGAATGGCTCTGAGTTTCTTAAGTACAAACTTCTAGCTCATAGCTCCGTCATCTCTTGATCGAATTGAGATATAATTACAGTTTTGGACTCAGGAGGTCAAACCCTTTCGATTGATGTACTTGACCACGCCCAAGGTCTCATGGATTAATTTATTCTAATTCCGCCTAAGAGAATTTCAATTTGAGGGTAGGCTAGTAAAGTTTCTGATGAGTAATAAAATAGAATCGGGTATACGCGCACCCTGGCGCACAAAAATATAGCTAATAAAAAGAAGAAAAAAATATCTCATTGATTAATTTAGTCTAATCCTGCTTAAAATAATTTCAAGTGCCGCAGCTATTGAGGATTCCTTCTTGTTATGCATTCTGATAACTCTAATAATTAGCGTAGACTATTTAAAGAATTTAACTTTTCATTCATTCTACACTAATATTTGTGTGGATTTTTTGTTGTCTCAATTTTTCAAGTCAAAAAACGAATCATTATTCATTCGACAAAAAAGGATGAAAATAACAATACAATTTCCTGATATCGCCTTGATTTATCATATTGATGAATACATTTTGTATTTCTAGATACAGATTACACGCTTTGCACTTCTTTTAATCTCTTATAAGTATGATAGGTAAAACCTAATATTCGGTCATACAATGGTAGTCCAAGAAATAGTAGTTGTTTTTCCCTTTAAACTAAAAGTTCATAATTAAGTAGAGATATGTGCAGATAGCTCTTGCTTTGTGCGAAAACTTGAAATATGCAAACTTATAAGTTAGGCATTATAAAACTCAATTTTAACATTGCATTAGTCGTATATCTGTCAGCCATTATGACAGATCTGAATAAATTCTCAGTATTTCATTTAATATATACATCAGGTACGTACACTATCCTACCAAAAGTCATGGAACACACCTCTGATTGCAGAAAACTCGGTGTGATGATGAAACATACAAATGATTTAACCTATAAAAATGAGTACACGGAGAGGGCTAACAGAGGTTTCAGAGGGGAAGGATAGTTGGATGTCATTTGGGGAAAATGTCTGTATGTGCTATTGCGCAACAATTAAACATTCCCAGGTCGACAGTTGGCAATGTGTTGAAGAAATGGAAGTCCACAGGTGACAATTAGCCCAAGAAACGACCAGGAAGGCGTAAAACACTAACTGACAGTAGCCGACGCCCCTTGAGAAGGCTGAGTACCTCATCTCTCCATCAGACCCTAGAGAATCTGTGTTTGGAGATGCGAGCAGCCACGGCAATCCTATAAGTTTCCACAACACGTTAAGAGCTGCATGCCATGAATTTTCACAGAAGGGCTGCATCCCACAAGCCGTTGATAACAAAAACAAATGCACAGTCAACTGGCATGGAGCAAGGCACACCGAGCCTGGACCGTGGATCAACGGAAATCGGTCCTGTGGAGCGACGAGTTACACTACACGCTCTTCCAGTCTGATGGATGTGTTTGGGTATGGAGGATGCCTGGAGAACGCTTATTACCCGAGTGTGTTGTCCCAACAGTGAAGTTTGGATGTGGCGGTATCATGGTCTGGGGATGCTTCTCGTGGTATGAACTAGGTCCACTGGTCGCAGTGCATGGATACATAAATGCTGAGTCCTACATTAATGTTCTGAACAATTCTGTATGTCCTACATTGTGGCAATTTTATAATAGTGACCCTTACACCTTCCAACATAATACCGCTCCATGTCACAAAGCAAGGATTGTGAACGCTTGGTTTGAAGAAAGTAACATCGAAACATTACAGTGGCCAGCACAAAGCCCCGACCTCAACCCGATAGAACATATTTGGGATGAACCGGAAAGCAGAATAAGGGCAAGGCCAAGACGGCCCTCTTCCGTAGTGAAGCTTACTAATGTTTTAAAGGAGGAGTGGAGCACAATACCACCAGCTTTCTACCAGAAATTAGTAGACAGTCTTCCATGACGCATTGAAGCAGTCATTAAGGCCAAAGGCGGGTCAACACGCTATTAATTTCTTGGAATAAAGACATGTTTTATTCGTAACTACCCATGTCCCATGACTTTTGGTAGGATAGTGTATATGATATTATTGATAGATCTTTATATATTAACATTATGGGTCTTTTCATATTATAACTATATCTATATCTATGAAAACAAAAGAAACGTGCAATTTCCAAGAACAAAGAAATCGCATCAACATAATCAGTAGGTTGTTCTTTCCATCTCATTTCAAAATGTGTATATATATTTAGCTAAAGAAATAGAAAATGTTTCTTGCTTCCTCTTCTGTACATAATTATTTCATTGCTCGAAGAATAGCAGTATAATCAAGAAAACACGTAGTTATAACTGCGTGATCACAATATAATGATATTGTATAAACTACAGATAAAAGAAAACGACAGAAATTTGAAAATTACGGAACTCCTGAAGAAACAACTCGATTTAAACTCACAGTCGGACCTCAACACAGTCTTCAGGCAGGAAGGACATTAAAGTGGACACCAGAGTTTGTTCATTACGGAAGAAACCGGAAGTATACAAATGATTCTACCTATAGTAGCATGTCATCAGGTAGCAAGGATGATGCTACACTATCGATTTACGTAAGTTTTAGTTTTTCTGGCCTTTTATTTAATTACAATACATTAACGTAAAATTATTTAAAAACTGAAGATTAATTTGACCAGTTTTCGACTTATTTTTCTCTTCATTGACATCTTTATCTTATGAGTTTGACAGGAACACAATATGATAGCTGTTCATATCTGGCTCAGTCTTATGTAGGGTTGATTGCCTAAAGTCCTGTATAATTTGGATCGTTCCAGTTTTTAGCATTATTTTTTGTGTCGATCACAAACAGTAAAAGTATTAAATGATCCCAGTTTCTCTGTTCCTCAGGGTCAATATGATAGGTACAGTTTGTTATCATACACGACTCAATTAAATTTTGTCTCCCGGTGGGACAGCGGTAAGTCTATGGACTTATAACGTTAAAATCTGCGGTTCGATTCCTCGCGGTGGACATAGCAGATAGCCAAATGTAGCTATGATCTAAAATTAACAAGCATTTAAATGTTACTTGAAGAAACACCCGAGAAAGATAGATTTTAACTTAACATGTTATTGGACAGCTATTGAGATTTGAAGACATTTTTCTTTTGAGTATCTTCGAGACAAATTATGCGCTTTTTTTTATTCGCTATTTTCAAACTATATAAACGTTTATCAAATATTGTGTGTCTATAGTTTTAAAACGCAATGCAATAAACATCAAATTATTTAGCAAATGGTTAGAAAGGGTGTTATTGTTTGTTTGTTTGAATTTATGCACAAAGCTACACAATGGGTTATCTGTGCTCTGCCCAACACGGGTATCGAAACCCGGTTTTTAGCGTTGTAAGTCCGCAGACATACCATTGTGCCATTGGGGGCATTGTGTTATTGTAATTTAAACTGTTTCGGAGCTGTTACAGTGTCACACTGTATGGAAAGAAAAAATGTCAGTTTTTCACTATGTAAATCTGGTAACCATATTTCCATGTGAACAAATTAAGGAAATTACGGTATTTTAACCCCTTTTATGATTGAAATGGATATACATACATTTTAGTTAATTTTATATTTTAAAAGTGAGGAGAAATGTTTTTTTAAATAATAAAACAATATATAATTAGTTTTTAGTTTTCAAAGTGTATAAAAATATTTTCTGATATATATATATATATTGTACAGTTGACACAGATACTTTTGTTCGCTTTATGGTATTTTTAAATATTGGATGTAAATATTGTTGTTTGAAGTTAAGCACAAAGCTATACAATGGGCTATCTGTGCTCTGCCCAACCACGAGTATCGAAACCCGCTTTCTAGCATTGTAAATCCGCAGACATACCGCTGTGCTACGGGGGGGGGGCAGATGTAAATGTTTGGATGCATTTTAAGTAATTTTTCAAAGAAAACACAACTGTGTTCGTGGTGTTTTTAATAACATACATTTTGTGTCTTTTATGACATTTTAAAATTGAAGTAAATATTGTGACCCGCTTTACGATATTTTTTTTGAAAAGAGGAAAATACTGTGACTTGTTTGTAATATGTAAATATATATATATATATATACACACAAGTAATTTGCTTGGCTTTATAATATATTTTTTAAAATTATACGCAAACATTAGGTTATTATACACCATCTTACATACAAGTCATCGAGATTAGTTTCAAAATGTTTGGTGTTGTTCAACTAATTAACAAACTATTAAGAACTTTTACATAGAGATTTTTTTTTTCGTAGTAATTTGCTGAAAAGTCACGTAACATATTTCAATGGCTATTCTTAATAATATTTTAAAACTCTCAGATTTGTTGAAGTGAAACATTTTGAAATTGCAAACAGCAGGATGAGTGTATGTTGTTATGCATAATTATTGATAAGTACTTGTACACCGGATACACATACACACATATATTTTACATCAACGTGGACTTTATACATACATGTAGCATCAACAAAAACTTATATATAGAGACTACGCATGTATACATATACAGTCATCAAGTTCACTAAAAACATTTTAGGAAGTTGGGCCAAGGGCCTGTTTAGCGTGTTTAATTTACGTTTAAATCGTGTCAATAGCAATGATATAAAATCACATGGTTTTTGTGTAAATACAACGGAATGTGTATTGGTAAATACATATAAAAGTGCAAATATAACTTTCCTATGGTACATAAAATAGCGAATATGTGTGCATAGATAATTTACATTAAGACACGGGCAGCGAGAACGTTAGGCCTAGGCAATGCACTGCTATCCCAATATAAGTAAATTATTTGATATATATATATATATATATACTAAATGTTACCAAAAAATATTACAATAAATTGGCTTAGAGGGCGAAACATGAAGATATATCTATTTCCCCGAAGAGGGGCCGAAGGCTGCCTGGAGGAGCCACCTGTTTTAACTACTCGCACCAGTATACAGTAATGTGTTGTCTGTCACTCAGTCAGTAGACACTAAAATGACGTCACATAAGGGCGCTTAAAGTCGCAATTTGTACTGTCGTGACGTCAGTAGAACGTGCGCATGCCATGAATCCCGAGAAGAATTATAAACTTTGTAGCATACAACATAGCATGGCATATGAACTTTAAAACCAAGAAATAAAAATATTTATTACTCTTAATTTTGGTTTTATTTACTGTTGGAACAGAATACTTTCTGAAGTACATCTAGTTATAGTATTTAACGCCGTATGGTGGCGAATTGTGATTTATTGATAGGTAGTTGGTGTGACGTTAGCGTAATAATTCAAATATTGCATATTGGCTGATATAAGTAGTGTTTCGATCAAGACTTTGTGTTTTACATTCCCAATCGACCTGATGAACTTCGTCTGGTGTTGAATGAAAGGCTTCGTCGGCAGTGGTGCGCAAGGTATGCGATCGAGATGCTTTGTGGTATTATCAGGTTGAACGGATTTTAATCTAGAGCAGGGGTCACCAAACTTTTTTTTACAGCTGGCCAGATAGCTGAGAGAATGATGAGCGCGGGCCACATAACCATTTTGTTCAATACAATACAGGGAATACACAAAAAATAAAGACAACAAACATGTTTATATACC
>NW_013665858.1:733786-747096 GCF_000517525.1 Limulus polyphemus | reverse complement strand
CCATACCAGAGGCAAATTTCTTCAACTTTGAAAACTCATCATCAGGTAAGCAGCGATAAAATTCAAAAAATTTTCCTTCTCTGTGCTTCTCTTTCAACAAGCCATTTACTTGCAAATCAATGAGCTCCAACTGTAGTTCGACTGGCACGTCATCAAGGTTACAATCAAACGGATTCTGGAACAGAAGAATGTCACCCTCAATTCTGTCGAGATCTGAAAATCTCTCCAAAAAATGCTTATTTAAGTCACTAATAATCTTCTTCGGAAACTCGAGGTTGACATCTTTTGTGATTCCAGGGTGAAACTCTTTGAAACACTGAAAATGAGAGAAGGTTCCTCCTTCCAGTTGTGCTTCAAACAATGATAGCTTTCTCTGAAATCCTTTGATGATTCTGTAGAGATCACAGATAAGGTTATCCTTTCCCTGAAGTTTCAAGTTCAATTCATTCATGTGGGATGTGATGTCAACCAAAAATGACAACTTTGACAGCCAGGTAGAATCTGACAGAAGTGGATCAGCTCTATCCTTTTCGGTGAGAAAAATATCTGTTTCTCTTCGGAGCTTATAAAAACGAAACAGGACTTTACTGCAGCTGAGCCACCTCACTGCTGTGTGATAAGGCAAGTCACAGAATTCAGAATCAATTTCTTCAAGTAAAGTCTGGAACTGGCGGTGATTAAGTGCATGTCTCGGAATGAAGTTCACCGCAGAAACGACTGGTTTCAGTACGCAAGAGGACTTAAAACGCTAGAATCCGAGTTTCGATACCCGTGGTGGGAAGAGCACAGATAGCCCATTGTGTAGCTTTGTGCTTGATTACAAACAAACAAACAATCTAATTAAAATTAGGGAAGGTTACACGCAGAAAGCCTTTTTGCAGCTTTGCCTATACATTCTAAAGCAACAACAACAACAACTAAAAAACACACTAAAATGAATCGAGTATTTAGAAAATATATTGCCAAAACGAACTTATATTCGTTAAAATTTCACAGCGATATATTTAGGTAATTTACTGCTTTAAAGATAATTTTAGTGTTCTTGCTATTAAAAGGGAATAACTAGTTAAAGTCTCACAGTGATAGTTAATGGAATACCTGAGAAGAATGAACCTGTTGCTTTTTTGTGGTTGTTGAATTTTGCGCAAAGCTACTGTGAAGGCTATCTCTAATTTAGAAGAGGTAGAGCACCTAGTTGACACAATCCCCACTAACTCTTGGGGTACTATTTACCAACGAATAGTGGGATTGCCGTCACATTATAACATTCCCACGGCTGAAGGAGGGAGCATGTTTTGGTCTCTTATACTTTTGCTGATGTCATCTAATTAAAATCTTGCTAATGGCTACTAGAGTTGTTTGATTTAGAATGTTAATCACAGTTAGCTTGAAATTATTCAAAAATGTTGGCTTTTGATTATAGTAATAACTTCTATTTTTAAAACTAAGAGATTATCATTAAATAAAATTTTAATAAACGTTTCAGAGTATTATTATGACTTCATCTAAAATTATATTATCGGAAGCCACTTAACTACGAACATGCGAAACAATTTGTTGTAATTTTGAGCTGCATGTTTACTGTTTTGAAGATAGCTGTAGAATATCACAACATTGTAATACCGCTGAAACCTCGCCGTTTTAATATTTAATCAGGCTATAATTACCTGGCTCTAAATGAGTTAAAACTCTATTTATTTTGCATTTACTTACAGACGTGGCTACCTTATACTCCTAGAGTTATGGGTGTAAAACTGTAAGTAAGCACACTGCAAATTAATTGAATACATATACCATTACAAATGTTCCAGATTTTTCCACTCTTGGTTAGCTAATAAGTGTATCAGTGAAGGTACGAAACCGGTATATGTGTGTCGCTTTACATATACAAAAGTGTTTGTTGTGTATCATATGTATCACTTTTAATTAGATGTTTCTTTCATTCACATAATTAACATTTTGAATCGCTCTTTTTTCCAGTATGCAAACATAAAGAAGTTTTTTTAAGTGCTCTGAGAACAAAACAAAAAAACGAAGTATATTTTTCAGCGATGTCTTTGAATGAATAATTACTTTTATTTGATTTAATTAAGGAAACATGAAATTTTTAAAGTATTAAATAGTGCCCCCCCCCCCAGTGACACAGCGGTATGTCTGCGGACTTACAACGCTAGAAACTGGGTTTCGATATACGTGGTGGGCAGAGCACAGATAGCCCTTTGTGTAGCTTTGTGCTTAACTACAAACAAACAGTTAAATGGTGTGAAGATTTGCTGCAAAGCAATTTGAAAAAAAAAGAAGAAAAGGATATTGAATCAGTTTTGTTTTACTTAAGAAACAAAATGTTCTTTTTACATCCAGAGCGAAAAGGCATTGGACGGATCCTCAGCTAACGGAGGAGAAAACGTTAACCATGGTCAAATCATCTTTGGTGTCAAGTACGAAGCTGAAGGTGGCCAAAATAGTGGACAACTTGTGCTTTTGATAAAGGTATGTAAAATGACGGAACTTTTTCCAAAATTTGTAGTTATTCCAAACTGTTTTGGCACACAACACTGAAGACGGTTACCTAAATGTAGGTACTGACGTTTCTCTCTTCCACGGCTAGGTGGTTAGGGCGCTTGACTCGCAATCTGAGGGTCACTGGTTCGAATCCCCGTCACACCAAACATGCTCGCCCTTTCAGCCGTGGGGGCGTTATAATGTGCGATCAATCCCACCATTCGTTGGTAAAAGTGTAGCCCAGGAGTTTGCAGTGGGCAGTGATGACTAGCTGCCTTCCCTCTAGTCTTTCACTGCAAAACTAGGGACGGCTAGCGCTGATAGCCTTCGTGTAGCTTTGCGCGAAATTGAAATCAAACTTAACCTCTCTCTCTGCACGTATATGTACATCAAAGCCTTTTGGCTTTATTGTTTGCTAACATAAAATTGATAATGATGTCTTTCAAGCATAACTAAAGATCCAAACGTGTTGTTATGACAATTAGAATGAACAAATTAGCGGTTAGGGAACATAAAAGCTCACGTTGGTTAATTAAATTCATATCATAACCCAGCTGAAAACTGTACTTATCCAAATTGAGTTATTATATTTCAGTTAATAACTTGTGCCATCGAAAGTTCAACCTTTCTATTACTAAGATATCAAACAGACGTTTATGGCCATAATGAGTATGTTTGTGTCAACTTCAATTTTCATTATTCACGGAACTTTCATTGACGAGGCCCGGCATGGCCAGGTGGCTAGGATGCTCGACTCGCAATCTGAGGGTCGCTGGTTCCAATCCCCGTCCCTCCAAACATACTCGCCCTCTCAGCCGTGGGGGCTTTATGATGTGACGGTCAATCCCACTATTCGTTGGTAAAAGAGTAGCCTAAGAGTTGGCGGTGGGTGGTGATGACTAGCTGCCTTCCCTCTATTCTTACACTGCTAAATTAGGGACGGCTAGCGCAGATAGCCCTCGTGTAGCTTTGCGCGAAATTCAAAACAAACAAACAATTCACTGACGTTAGTGAAATATAATTGTTATAAAAGGTTCTAAGACATTTTCGATAATGAAATGATATACTTCTACTTTGTAACAACATTAAATATGGATATATTCATCAATGCCCTCATGTTGATATTGAAAAACAAAACAAAAACGAGAGTTAAGTTTATGTGCTTGTTAACTGTTAAACACAGAGCTACACAATGGCTGTCTGCGATATGCCCATCACGGGTATCGAAACCTGGTTTTTAGCGTTATAAGCCTTCAGACAGGGGTGGGGTAGAGCTAAGTCTAGCTGTACAGCTAGATAACCCTAAACACTATTTCACAATGACAAAAAAAGCCAAAAGTGTAAAAAACAACTGAGCCAAAGTAATTGATTAAACTTTCAATCATGTTCAATTGAATACTAATATTTAAAAAATAGCATAATTTTAGAACATCATCATTTTGTATGTAAGTAATATCCGCATGTATGTAATATCCGCTATCATTAATGGGTTATACTCGTTTTGTTATTCAAAAATAGAAAAAGCTGTACTCAGTAGAGTGAAGTATCAGTCTACGTAAATGAAACCTGAATATATGTTTTTACAAAGTAATTAACACGAAAACAAGTCTTTTTGTTGTTGTTGTTTTCTTCCAAGTGAAGACATAAATATTGAGTAACAATATTTATTAGTTTGTATTGTCAGCCTGAAGAACGTTATGTAAATTTATAAAGTAATGAACGTGATTATTTGATATTTTTTTTAATTTGCAAGCGAATACATAAAAAAATGAACAAGACATTTTTCGGGTCTCATGCTAACGTAAAAAAAGCTTGTTTCTTTTTTAATAAAAAGCTCATAAAAAACTAGCTACGCTAGCTGTCTCTAATTTAGAAATGATAGTTTAAAGTGAAGGCAGTTAGTCAGCAGCACCCACCGCCAATTGTTAGGCTACTCTTCTCTAACTGAATAATGTAATTTGACTCTCACCCACGGCGTCACGCTTGGGCCCAGTCTTAAAGAGCGTTATGCATATTTATCACGTAATGAACATGAGCATTGGATATTTTATGATTATTCGCTAGCCGAAGACGTAATAAATGAACAAGGCATTTATGAGCTCCGAAAGCAGCCTAAAGAGTATTAAGTATATTTATTGAGCACTAAACATTGTGTGCAAGAAACTTCAAGTGAAATAACACTACGACTAACGTTCGGAAGAGGATTTTTTGACGAATGCGGTAAACACACAACCTTTTATGCTTACAAAATTATACTTACAAAACCAGAACAACTGGTAAAGATTCCTTTTCTCCTAGGACTTCACTGCAACTTCTAAGTAAAGTTGCTTTTTATATTTTGATGTAGACACGACACGAAAGTTCCAAAACAAAACAAAAAATGAAATACACGCATTACATGTTGTCCAGCACCTTCTATACTAAACATAAAATGCCCATGATTTTTAACTGATTCTGTTTTGGAAAGAAATATTTCCACTCCAATGGGGATTTCGTCTCCCGATGGGACAGCGATAAATTTACGAACATGCAACGTTAAAATCCGGGGCTCGATTCTCCGCGGTGGACACAGAAGATAGCCCAATATGGTTTTGCTCTAAAACAGACAGCAACAGATGCAAACAACATCGATGGAACACGTGTGTAATGTATATATTTTATATTCTTTCTTCAAACAAGTATTACCACTGTAAGCTGTAACTCTTTCCCTTGAAAGTGTTATGCATCTTTGGATTTTTACGCCTAATCGAATAAAGCATTTTATTTTTGTACATTTATACACGGGTTTGTATTTAATACGTAATATAGGTCTTGATGTTCTTATATGAATAAATTTATCCATAAATCGAAGAGTCATCGGAACGCAATAATCCATGATTTGCAAGTCTTAAGAATTCCAAGGAAATGTGATAAGTTTAGTGACCTTACGCGTGGTTCCATATCTTCAAAACATATATTCTAACAGAAAACAAATAAAACACTCATCCACTTAGCTCTGCACAGTGTTAGCTGTAGGATCTTCCAGCAACAATAGGGAATATATAGTGTTTTTATATATACAACGTACAGTAATGGAAACAAACAAGCCATGCATGAGTCACATACAATGAGTAATGGCAACTAAAATATGAAATTATTAATGGTACTAAACATTATCACAGAAAATGTGAAAGAAAAGCAAATGATTTGTACAGTAAACTAATGAGAGCCCTTTCTCTTTCTCACACAGAATTACACCTTGTTTTCATGATGTTTTACAGGTTGTTAAAGTACGATTATAAAATATTGTTCCAACTTTCCTGTATTACTTCACGCAATTTAGTAAAGTTGTTTTGGATGCCTTTTGACCTCCTTAGTTTTGACACAAGTCTATTCAGCCTCAAGAACGTTCATATCAGGACTTTGTGAAGGCCAAGCCATGGTAGTTAGTGTTCCATCGGCCTCTTTACGGTTCAGATATCGTTTTAACACATTTTCTGTACGCTTGTGTCTTTGGAACATTATCTTGCTAGAAGATTAATCCCCACTAGACAAGTCGTATTCCTGAAGGAATGGCATAATGGCTCTGAATGATACCGTACTAGTTAGCAGTCAGTTTTGTGTGGATCACCGAGACACCGTTGACTGAGATACAGCCACAAACTTCTACTGATCTTCCAACATGATACATTGTGGATTACGTACATTAGCTATGATATAATTTATCTCTCTGCCATCAAATAAACTGTCTTTGATTGTTGACTAACAATTCAAATTTTGATTTATCTGTAAAAAGCACACTTCACTGTTTGCTGTCTGATACTTAATTCAACCTTCGGATGAGGTTACCTGTTCTCATCCGCAGTTTTCAAGCAGCTATCTGCACGTTCATTGAGACCACTTCCTATTGATTTTATCTTATTTTTCTAAAAGTAACATTCGCACCTGTATTTACAGCAGGGTCGTTGACAAAATCGGCATTAAACCGCCGTCTATCTCATAAAGAACATGCCCTGAGATGCTCAATATGACTTTTGGAAAGTTCTGGTTTTCTATCTCGATCATCTCTATTATTAACTGTTACAATTTCACATACTCTATTCAGAATCTTGTTTACAGCTAATGCTGAAACTTGGAGACATGTAATAATTCGCATGGAGTATCTACGTGTTTGCCACGCAGTATTTCAGTCATGACTGAATATCCACTACAACTATTGGGCATAGTATGACTTCCTGTACGTTTTGTAGGCTTTATACCGGTGCATAAGGCATCATTAACACGTGATAACTGTACTCTGGTTCATTTCATTTTCGTACGATTTACATTTTTTACCCATTTACTTCAACATTTCTATAATTATTTCTGCACCTCTGCTTCGATAGAATGCGAGCGTTGGGGTCCATGACTTAAGCTCACGCTAAAAACATGTTCGTGTTAAAGACGATTTGATCTTAAGAAAATTACTCCACCCACCTACCCTACATGCTAACTTTGTATTCATCACGTATTTTATGTAATTGTCTGGCATCTGTCTATTTTACGACTGATGACTTTGATTCAATTTGTACGTTAAATGACTATGGTCTGAGTGAACTAATTTAAAGCTATTTATTAATTCTGTTTCTGCGTTCCCATCTCCATTACGTGGTAGTTACATGAAATTCTTGCGTCGTGAGAGTCGCTCTTCTGTTTTTTAAGTTACTCTAAATTAATTGAGTTTTGTAATACTGTAGATTCATTGGTTAATGACTTCATTTAATTGCTGTGTTGCATATAATTTTCTCGGTTCTTTGTTACTGATATGGCTTTTGTTCCAGATTGGACTTAATTTAACACACATACTTGTACATCGCTTTTCTTTAGCCGCAGCCTAATGGTGATTGGCCATAATCACTCTGTAGCACTTGCACTACTGTACAAAATCTTGAACACGTGATTTTACGACCAAATTTCATTGTCATACCTTGATTTTAAAAGAATGGTGTTTTTTAATATCTTGAATTCATGGCTTTAAATTTGTTTTTGTCGAAGTTTTGCTCTAGCCATTGCTAATTTAGAAGTGATAAGCTAGATGGAAGGTAGGTAGTCAACACCACCCACTGCCAACTTCTTAGGCTACTCTAATCAACTAATGGGATTGGTCGTCACTTTATAACGCTCCTATGACTGAAAAGGCGAGCATGTTCTGTAATGGGAGGGAGTCAAGCCTTATTTTACAAAGAAAGTTGAATTGGTTCTTCAAAAAAGCTTACCCTTATTTAATGTTGATTACGAATTTTAAATTGCATATCTAACGCCAGCTGTCTATGTTGTAATACCGGAAAGTGAAAGAGAAACGAGTTTAAGGTATTTTATTATTTTTGTTATGAAGCAATTTCTAACTTTACAACAAATTTTCAACTTGTTATATGTTATGTATAAAAAAAATATCAAATAAAATAAATCGCATAAATTTGACACTGATCCAAACTCTCCATCTTTCAATAACAGATATGCCTTTGATCGTAATTACCTTGTGACAATGACCTTTTAGGTTGAATTATAATGCACGTGACCTTGACATACCTTCAGAGTAGGATCTAGGAAGGAAAATATTATTACACTAGCTGGAGTACTCGTCCCCTGGACGTAAGTTATGTGAATTAATAATTAATGAAATGTTATCTTAGGACATGAAAAGTTGCTTCCCTTATATGTATTTGTAAAAAAATGCCCATAAAAACTGCAAAACAAAAAAGTGAAACCGTAAATTTGCATGTATCTCCGCATGGACCCAATGAACTTCCATACCAAACTTGGTGAAGATCTGTAAACAGAGGACGAAGTAGTGGTAAAGAACGCCTATAAAAAAACCGCAGAGCGCAAAATGCAAAACTGAAGTTTGTATGCTCCCTCGCATGGATCTAATGAACCTTCATACCAATTTTGGTGAAGATCCATCCACATCCTGCGAAGTAGTTACATGGACAGACAACAGACACTACTATTATATTTATATAGATTAGTTTGATACTCTGTAAAACTTCTCTAATTATATGTTAACAGCCTTCATGATTTTACTTCCAACTCCAAAACTACTCTAACAAAATAAATTCATTCTCTAACTTTGGTGATTGTGACACTTCTTCGATCTCGACTTGTAGTCTGGACAAACAAGATGTTATTGACCTCTACGCTGCGTGTTCCTTTGAACTGTAAATAATGGTTATTTTTAGAAGGCTACTCAAAGACAAGTGTTAGGATACTTCTGAGTTCCGAACGTTGGCCTTTCGAGTTTTGTGATCGTAGACGTGCTTCGCTGTTTTCAAAGTCATATTCCCAACAAACAAACAAATAACAACAACAATAAAACACTCATCGACTAAGCTCTGCAAAATGTTGGCTACAAGACACATTCCAACGATACGTTTTGTTTTTTTACTGAAACCGGAAAGATATCCAATTTGATGGTGATTAAAAGACAGTTGTCATAGTTTGTCATATTAATAACACACGTCATTTTTTTACTCTAGAGGGCTAACATTGAATCTAAGAAGCTGCTTGTCAAGCTGTTGATTATATTGAGTCTATGATGTGACTCAAATTACCGTGTTATTCACCCAAGGACACAAATTACGACAGTTTGTTTGTATTTAAGCATAAATCTACACAGTGGATTATTTGTGTTGTGCCCACCACTGGTATCAAAACGCGGTTTTTAGCATTATAAGCCTTCAGAATTATCACTGAGCCATTGAGAGGCAAATTACAAATTACGACGGGGGGGAGGGAGAAAACTCTATAGATAGTTGGCGCTGCTCAGGATTAAACACCAGAGAATATATGGCCATATAAGAAAGAAATTTACCATAAAAATGTTTCGTTTTTGGACTCTCTGCGCTTTACCCACCACGGATATCGAAAACCGATTTTTAGCGTTATAAGCCCTTACACTTTACACTGAACCACCAGAGGGGGCATACAAATGAAAACGCTTAATATAGATATAGACACAGATAAATAAATAGAAAGAAACATTTTTTTTTCGGTTTGGAACAAAGTTTTGAATGTTATGCTTCATCTGTTCTATTTCATTAGTTGAGACAAACATACGAAACTGATATTTTCCAGGGTTTGCATTCGGTACCGGCGGTACTCGGCGTCCGGTTAGGTTTAAAAACCGGTACTGCTTTATAGTACATCTTGTGTTGAGAATGATATCTGTTATCACATGTCTCATCTTCGGAGTTTTAACCAAACGCTTCCTCTGGTATTTCAGCTTCGCTTTTCACAGAATTATAAATGTTTGATGTGGTAGTTTTGAGTTCATACTTCAGTCGATAAGCGAATTTCACCGTCAAAATCGGCAATAGCATGAAATATAGGAAACTGGTGACTTCCACACTCTGGAAGAGAACGTGAATATGTCTACGTGACTGATTGCACGTTAGATAGGGGCGTGCGTGATTAACCCTTAGCATGCGGACAGGTCAAACTGCATATGTCTTGATGTTTTAGTGAGTTACATTCAAAATTTAAATAAATTATTTAATTATCATGGTATACGAACAAATTTTACATGAAACCATAGATAACAAATGATATTTTAATATTATATACGCTTTAAACTCTTAATTGTATAAGGAAATATTTAAAGGCAACCTCAAATTCCCCTAGTGTAAGAATTTGTATATTTGTTCTTGAGCCGTCTTCTCTTCAGGATGTTTTTGTCCACTCCCTATAATTTCGTCATCAATATTCTGATGCTATATTTTTATATTCTTCAATCTTATGGGGCTAAAGAGCAATCAATGAAAATTCAGAAACCACTTTCCACGCCTACCTCTGACATGCCTAATTTACAACTTGCTAATAGATTTTTCTGAGGCCGACTCCCATTAATTTTATAACCAATAGAAAGCCTAGATTTCAACTGATTCATTGCAATAGTCTTCATATCAAGGGGGCTTACAGATAATTGACAATTTGGTTTGACATGAAAACATTTTCCCATATTGGGAAGAATAGTTGAATTTCTAACTACTCAAGTCACATGATTAGAGATGCTCGAGTACCGGTACTGGTACCGGCAACCTAGTACCACCGGCACTATTGCAAACTCTGATGTTTTCCTCTAATGCTATTCTATCAATTCTTTCAGAATCTACTTATAGTAGACAACAAGATAACACAGATTTACATGCCACAACGTAAATTATTTCGTAAGTAATTAGTGGTGCATGCCGAACTTATAAGAGTAAGATCAGATTGATTTTAAACTACAGTTTAAATGTTAGTTTTGGCTAACACATATTATAACCTAACTTTAACCTCTCTTGAAAAAACGTTTAAGTTTAAAAACACATTTCTCTGAGTGAAAGTTAGATCTAAAAACAAAATTTCACACAATTCAAGAAACCTAAATAATAAAAAGTTAACACTAGTTGGCACATAGGGAAAAAATACTGCTATAACTATATTCAAAATTCTTAAGACTTCTCATTTTGTCTGCAATAAGGTCAGCTAATTGCCAATTAGTGAACCAGCATCCTGTATGCCCTCAAAACAGTGAAAGGTAAAGTGTGAACTCTAAAATATCACATCTTAAGTAAAGAGATAGTAGGTACTTAGTACCTTTCTGTACTAAATCATCTCTCCTTACGTCCAGCCTGGCCTGGTCATCCTTAAATCTGGAACTAAAAAACAACAAAATATAATTCAACCTTTAAATGATAAAACTACTTTATCACAACTTGCCTCTGATTGGGCACATCTTTCGCATTTTTGTTTTTATCATCATAATTTGACTTAGAGTAGGAATTACTGTTCGACCTTCTGTCTTCTGGTTCGTTATATTCTTCTTAACTTCAAGCTGCCCTCAGTGGCACAGCGATATGTCTGCAGACTTACAACGCTAGAAACCGGGTTTCGATACTCGTGGTGGGCAGTGCACAGATAGCCCATTGTGTAGCTTTGCGCTTAACTGCAAACAAACAAACAGACTTCAAACTGTGCTGGGTCCTCCTATGTATAAACTCTTTCTAGGTTCATTAATATAGAAAAGGTGATTCAAATTCATCAAAAGAACTAAGAAAATTCAACTATCCCAGATAGCAAACAAGACATATTTAAAAGTAGCTTGGATATGTTTATTCGACAGAGACACATTCGTAGAAGCCATGTGACCACAAGTGCATGGAGAAAACTGGTTAAAAAAGATTTCACTGAGAGAAAACAGCAGTCTGGTCTATGAAATTCAAAATAGATCAAATCGTATAAAATCCAAGTATTTCGAGAATTCGTGGATCATAATGAACTTACAAGGGCTTATATAAATCAAAAGGAGATAAAATAATTGACGGAATGAATTGATATCTCTAACTCAACATTACTGAGGCCATTTGGGCTAATACGTATTTTTGGTCCAAACTGTAGGTGTGTTATAAAAGTGACAGTCAATCTCTCAGCCTGCAAAATGGGTAATATTGTGTTGGTGACTGACTGCCTTCCCTTTTTTCAATAGTTCTAAATTGGGGATAGAGGCAGGTGGTCTTTCGTGTAATATCCGATGCAAATTGTAAACGAAATTTTGTGTGGTACTCATTATTATTATGGAGATCTTGCAAGAAATTCATAGATGTTATATAACATTGAAACGTTTCTTTCTCGGTCGACGATCACAGTATCATCACAAAAAGGACAAGCCTTGTTCTTATATTCCACCCTCTGAGGTCAAACCAGATTGTCCTTGTAACAGTGACACAGTGAGGTTACCATGACGATGTCTGGGTGATATGTAAGTCAGATGTGTGTTCATCTGGAGCCTTTTGGTGCTAACTTGAATAATACTAATAATACAAAGTATTTCAGAGATAGAGCTGTTTCTAACAGTTCGTTCCCAGTTCCTCTGTTTTTTGCTGAAAGGACAGCGATTTATGACTCAACCTAGGCTCGTCATAAAAACTTAATGGATATCAAGAAAACCGATTTCTGTATTTTCACGTTTTTATTTGTTTTATATTAATGCAATTCAAAGTCGGCCTATTTTATGGAAGTTAAACATATAACACATGAAACAAGCCAGTCGTTGTAACAAAAAAAATTGCATATCTTGACGAAAAATGGTGTGATACTTCCTGCAAAGACGCGGTCTCTTCAAAATAAGATTATTTCACAAGATACGATAAAGAAAATATCTTTATTACAAAATAGAAATGGAAAAATAAAAACAAGTCTTGGACCATTATTGTAAGAACATTTTAAAGCTCTGACAACGTACAGAAAAGGAAAACATGCAGCCTATATTTTTCGATCTAATTTGGTATTTCGGACAGTTTAATCCTGTGAGAATTGAATGGATCTGAACCAAGAAGGATCTTGTTACTCTCTTTACGTCTATATAAACAATTTTCGAAGCTCGTGCTGGACGGAAAGATAAAAAGTTATATAGAGTTTAGAAAGTACATGTTTGTTGGATGTTAGCCTTTACACGATTCAAACAATAGAACGATAGGGGTCTCGTATATCTATTGTCTTTTTTGATATTTGGTCAAGGCTGGAGTTTTATGTGTTGCGTTGTTTTTATTTGTATTTGGATGCTCTTCTTTGACACTTGCATCCAGAACGCTGCATATTTATTAATGATTTAACTGCCGACTTTACAGTTGAACTGGTTTGGTTATGTTTTGGTTCCCAATGTTCTTACTGGTAAACTTTCTCTTATAAAAAGACCAAAAATACTCGTTCAAACTCTTCCACATGTTTGTTAGTTTAACTCTCAATTTACATATTTGTTCTTATACCGCTAGCAATATACCAGTGGGCTGTTTATCTATTGAGTATTCGAA
>NW_013665858.1:722030-733734 GCF_000517525.1 Limulus polyphemus | reverse complement strand
CAAACAAACAAACAAACAAATCTATTGAGTACTTTTATGTTTTTTGCCTGGTACTACACTCATTGTAAAAAAAAAAAAAAATGTCAAAAAAAAAAAAAAATGACAAAAAAAAAAAACAATTAATAGAAGACCCCAGCAGAAATTATTTGGATTGACTGCAATATTTATTATTTTAATATGTGATTCATGTGTTACTAGAGACCCCGATTGTAGCCCACAGAGTTATAGACCAACAAGTAGTTAGGTGTATACATAGTTTAGAAAAATGCGTTTAAAAAAGCCGATTGGTAATTCTAGGTTCAAATCCTGTAGCGTCAAAATGGAAGCTAAATGAGAAATGGTTTACTTTTACACCCAACTTCCTATTCCTTTTTGTGGTTTGTGCCTCATAAATTTGAAACTACCTTGTATTTATGTTGCCATAGGACAGAGATGGCAAATGGGTTTTAATTGGCGTGCCAAAATAAAATAAAGTTTTATATAGTTTCAAGTGTGCCATATATTTATATATATATACACATCCCTATATTTTATTAATTTTTAGTTACAGTGTTACATGTATACTTATAAATACTGTATTTATTTATTTATTTACAAGATCGCAAGCTCTTGTCGAGTTCGCTAAGCCTCTGCGCGATGCAGATTGAGCCAAGACTGTGTGTTCCAATTAGTAAGAATTAAAACTAAAAACATAAATTCTTATATCCATTTTTTTAAAAATCTTCCTTCATTATCGATTAGTTTCAGCACGCCTATAAAATGTCATTGAGTGCCATTTTTGGCACTCGTGCCGCCTATTTACCATCCATAGGGGTCCGTAAAGGTTCAGAGATTTGAACCTACCTTGTTAAAACATTGCCATGCGGGTCCAGTTTTCGTAAAGGTTCTCCACACTTTTACTTTTCGTTAGTCTGAAGAAACCAGTGTGTGTATTTCTATACACTGTAACAACCACTTTGACGTGAGATATTAGGTAAGAAACATTCTAGTGGTGTTTTCTTTTTCGATTGCTGATATGGAAGAATTGTGGCTGAAGGAGTGCCCTCGTCTCTGTACGAACTTACTACGTGTATACATATATATATATAGGTGCTCATGCACCTTGCCTGTCCGATTTTGTTTTTGTATGTGCGTGCACATCTACTTGTTAAATGTTATAAATTTCATTTTGTACTTCAGAGTATCGCTAAACGTTAGCGTTATACGTTATAGAAGGTGTCCGAAAAGGTCTGGAACCATTGGCACTTCAACGGATTTTACAGAGCCATAATCAGTCACGTGCCTGAAATTAAGAAAAGCTCCAAATCACCTATAGTTCCAGACTTTTGGGACATCCTTTATATACTACGAGATAGCAGTACTTTATTTGTGGGTATGTATATATATATCAGTTTCTCCAGGAGGAAAGGATCAGAAATTAAACTGGAACAGGCAAAGTCAAAATATTTAATTAAACAGAGAAAACATTTATTCTTAAGAACACAATCAGCCTGATGTATAATTAAATGCACGGAAAATCTATCGACATGAAAGCAAAGGTCGCTCTTGATCTTCCAGTGTAGGCATGTCAACAAGGTTGTTAGACGTCATTCAAAACAGATTCAAGTTTAATCGCTATTTGTAGGTGCACACTTTTAGGACTAATTTCTCTTATTGATATAATCTATATTTCAATGTAATAGAATTAGCATTTTACACCTTAAGAGCACCTTTTGTATACATGGGCTAAACGACCAGGATAGAGATATTTAGAATTCAGGTATATCCGTCCCTAATTTCTAACTACTGATAAGAGGGAAAGAAACTAAACAATGACCGCATCACTACAAGGGTTTCATCCGGCTCTTTTTTTATGAAATAACAGCGTAACTCTCACACTTATAACGCGCCCACAGCTGAAAATGCTGAGCATGTTCAGCGACATCAGGTGTCGAGTTCTAGGGATTTCGATCTGCAGCCCGACACACTAGACACACTAATAAAAAGAGGGGAAAAATTCCGAGGCATTTGAACTAACATAATCATGTTTACAGCTTATTGTTTTATTTAATGAATAAGCGTAGTATAAGTAAAATGACTGAACGTAGCCAGAGTATTTAAATGTATATGTTTTTAATTAAGTAGACGTACTATTGGTATTATTCAGCTCACTGAATCGTACTTTCCAATGACTTAATATTGCATATGGGCATTTAGTTTTTCAAGGAAAACCAGAAAACAGTGTGCTTTAGAGGAAGTTTTATTACCTAATAGACACGTCTTCAGATGCTAATCAATACGAATGAAGAATTTTATTATTTAGTCTGTTATTGTTAGAGTTCGGAACAACGTACAGACAGACAAAAGTGCACCTTTCTAGGGTATGTTACTATAATTTTAGAGAAGTTTATTTGTCTGTGTGTTTGTTTGTCCTCTCACTCCTCCAGGGCTTTTACATTCAAACCTGTCAAATATGGTATTATCAACCACGAATGATTCAGAATGTGTCAAGAAGTTATTTTTCTTTTAAAATGCATAAATTTCATAATTACAGTGCTGGCTAAATATAGATAAGGTTTTTTTTTGGTTTTTTTTATTATAATAAATAATTAAAAACAACGTTTTATATTTACACAATAAAAACTTTATTGAAGCCGTATGGCTTCCACTTTAAAATATCGCTCTACACGTACATGTTTCGACGTGATCTACGTAATGTTTATTTTTTCAATTACACTAAGAAAATATGTAAATAACAATGAAGTAATGCGACAAGGGGAAAACTATAAAATAGTCTATAGTAAGTTACTCCTGAGGATGACGTAGATCACGTCGAAACATGTACGTGTAGAGCGATATTTTAAAGTGGAAGCCGTACGGCTTCAATAAAGTTTTTATTCTGTAAATATAAAAAGTTGTTTTTAATTATCTAATATAATTTTTAAAAAAATTAAACACAGGTGCCGGTAGTGCATAAGTCAGTTAGTGAGTGTGGCCACTAGGGATTCTGATGGGATTTCTCCAGTTTCCTTTTTTCATTACATGGAGTATCCATACAGTCTACATACTTTAAATCATTACTGGTATAATTAGGACAAAAACAGAAACGCTGTTTATATTCGTAACTGGTAAACATTAATTCTACAATTGAATTTCGTTTTCAAATCCCATCATTCATTTGAGGGATTTCTTTTTCACACGTTGTTTATACATACTTTCAAGATAAACACATTTATATTAAGTGAGATATTTTTAAGTCGCATGTTACTTATTGCTTTTTGAAAATGAAATGTACTTAAATAATGAAGCCCACTGGACATGAGTAATTTTATTCTTACATGCTTTCAATCTTTATATTGTCACTGTCATATTTCGGAAGAGAAAAAAAAACTATTTGCATAAACCTCTCACCGTGCATCGCACGGGTACATCTGCGCATGCTTCATGTGTAATATGTCTAATTTCCGACTCTAGATTGAATTAATGTAAAACAAGCAAAAACATGCAAATACAGTTTTCTTGATATCCCTTAAGTTTGAGCCTAGATTGAGTCATAAATCGCTGCCCTTTTAGCAATAAACAGAGAAACTGAGAACGAAATATTAGAAACAGCTCTATTTCTTAAATACCTTGTGTTATTAGTATTACCCAAGTTAGTATCACAAGACTCCAGATGAACATACATCTGACTTACATTGACCCACACATCGTCATGGTAACCTCACTATGACATCTATACATCAAACATAAATAACAACACAGTAACACACAACATTCAGAATACACAAAATATACCGATAAAACATTATATGTAAAATATATCTCCGAACAAATTAAAAGATATCCTGGCGGTTGCGAGCTTTAATCCTAACAAAGTACCTTACATATGTTGGATTGCAATGAATGTATGAACATATTTTCTGATGTAATGCATGGTTTGTTTTTGACTGACAATAATTCCAGAGTTTGAGATATCCGAAATATTTAACTGTTAGTTATGAATTTTAAAAAATATATTAATAAATCCGTTTTTGTTTTTCAGATATTCACATAACACAGTATTTGTTTTACAAGGATTACTTTGATTTACAATATTTACTGTCAAAAAATATATTAAATTTATTTATCATTCCAGAATGGCATTATCATATTTTATTATAGCATATTTACTGATAACAAAATCCTCATATGACTTAAAATTTTGAAGGTTATGTACAAAATAAATTTTAATTTAATTACATCCTCTTTTTTTTACAAAAAAAAGTATACACGTAGAACGTTTCCTCCTGGCTAAAAATGGAACACACTTTCATAAAATAAATATATTATAAATATATATCCCCATCTTGATATAATGTAAAGAAACAACAAGTATATTTCTGATAGTAACTTATTAATATATTATTTTTGACATCAGATGGCTGTGTACTAGTAATGTTATTAATTTTCTCAAGTGTTTTGTACATTTATATGAATATAATAAAAGTACTTGGGTTCAGGTGTTCATGCTCCTCGTAGAAACGTGATGTATACTTCAGGCAAACTGCGAAAAAAAAACACCACAAAATAGTATGATTTTCCCCTTATCTATAACTTTTTATAGACTTCTGGTTTTCGACGCTGAGTAGTACTGAAATATTTCATCACTTTCTGCATCCAATATGTTATTTAAGTCGTAGTTCAAATGAAGAACGACAACAAAATAAAACGTTAAGAAATTGTTAGGTCTAAGTGAATCAATACATATTCTACGTTTATCATCTATTTTAATTGCCCAGGGCATTGTGTCTTTAAGTTGTTGTTGTTGTTTATAGTGTATAACAAAATATACGTTAAATACAGTATATATGTTTCTTGATACTCTAATACTCTATCGAATTATAATGAATTTTTGAAATGAAGATGTTGGTACCAAATGTTGGTTTAAGACATCACTGAACTGCAGGAAATTTTCCCATTCGACTGTTTTGTTCTCAAAGACAGGATAAAACAGTAAAGAGAAAACGTTCTCCATTCAAACGAAGATTAAAATGAGTTGTATTTTTTTTTCTCTTGAGAAATAAATGGTTGGTCTTAATTCCTTTAACCGTCACCACTATTCCTATTGGGTAGAACATCTGATCTTATAAGGTAGACTTCTTTCTTGTTCTTTTTTAGCTTTTCTGTTTTACCTCTGAAGCCTCAAAACACAAATCCCGTTTAGTCAATATAAGGGTTTCTTGATGTTTCCTCGTTAAGATAGAACGTGGCCGTCTATCTTTATCACACAATCCTCCTTTCCTAAGGGAAGTCTGCATAGAAGATATAAGAAGTTCATCAATCTTTTCCTTGTCTGGGTACAGATATTGACAATACAATTTTCGTATGTCGTGCATGCTACCTCTTGATATAATAATAATATACCTCACTATATGTCCATTCAATAACATAAACTCTTTTCCTTGTTCACATTCATTTTATACAATTATTCTGCGTGGCTTTAGTGCAGAGTCATAAAACGATATATATGCAACTCAAACTATACAGCAACATACAAAGTACCGTACAAGTGTTTTTTTTTCTTAGTCTTGAGTCATTGTTAACCATTTTGTTTCTTTATTACACTTTGTTGTTGTTGTAACTAAAAAATTATGGATGATTCCCTTTACAATTACCCCCCCCCCCAGTGGCACAGCGGTATGTCTGCGGACTTACAACGCTAGAATACGGATTTCGATACCCGTGGTGGGCAGAGCACAGATAGCCCATTGTGTAGCTTTGTGCTTAATTCCAAACAAACAAACAAAACAAAGCTACATAATGGACTATCTGCTGTGTCCACCGACAGGAATCGAACCCCTGAGTTTAACGTTGTAAATCCGTAGACAAAACACTTTACCTCTTGTTTTTCCTTATGAATAACCAAATACTAAAAAGAAATCTAAGTTTTTATTTAACGAGGTATTTATTATAATTAACGCATAACATTTTGTATGCTCTTTGAGAATTTTGAAAAAAATAATATTTGGCTTAAGGTAATTACAGGACCAGTGTAACTGTTATACTATATGCATAAGCGTATCGATTAAATAAGAATTTATTTTTATAAGCATTTGAGGATAAGATAAATATTGAACCATTCCTCTTACAGAAATGATTTCATTCTTTGATAATAGGAAGTCCAGCAACTTCTGTCTCGGCCTTACGGTGGGAGTTGCGATCCTTATGTCCTGATAAAAGTGTTAAAAGAAAAAGGTCGAAAACGTCGGTCGAAACGCCAGCAACCCCCACGATACGAATTCCAGACGAAGACATGTAAAAAGACCCAACATCCACTTTTCTGCGAAACGTTCGTAGCAAATCTAACGTGGACGGAAATAAAAGAGTACGCCTTGAAGTTATGTGTGTTTGACGAAGAGCGATTTGCTAACGACACTAATTTGGGTGAGGTTCTCATTCCATTGAAAGAACTAAACATCACAGAGAACGGTGAAGAGACTCTACACACCTTCGACCTTAAAGAAACGAAACAAGTAAGGATAATCCTGCTTGATTTTTCTCATTGTTTGTAGAAAAGCTCAGAACTCGTAATCTATCGCGAAAAACCTTGTACAGTAGAGAATTTATAAAGCCAATGCAGCTGTTCAAACATGTCACTTAACTCACCAATCAGGGTCTCACGTAATTTTAACTTTTAGTACGACCCAGATAGTAGTAGTCTATTGGAAAAGAAGCGTTATAATTACAATTATATTTGTTATAAAACATTAGTATTAGACCTATTACATTTTTAAACACTACTTTCTTAATCTAGTTCCTTTTTGATTGCCCTCCAGTGGCACAGCGGTATGTCTGCGGACTTACAACGCTAGAATCCGGGTTTCGATACCCGTGGTTGGCAGAGCACAGATAGCCTATTGTGTAGCTTTGTGCTTAATTACAAACAAACAAACCTTTTTGATTTTAAAGATTGGATTGAGTGAAACGCCTCGTCAGCGATGAGTTTGAAAAATATAGTGTGGTTGGAATACAATTATTATTCACGCTTCTAATTCTTCAAAATCCCAAAGATTAAGAATGCAGTGTTTGAAAATGTAATGGGTCTAATTCTAATGTCTTTTGACAAATATAATTGTAATTATTCTTCGCCGGCTTGTAAAGGGCGTACATACCATAACAAGAAATGTTTTTATTTGAGTAAAGAGTCGTTAATTAAAATGTGTTTTATGAAGTATATTACTCGTGAGATTTTACTTTTTTTTTGACAGGGGGACGTTATCTATTTTATTTTGACAGATACCATAATTGCGTTATTTAAATATTATACAGTCTATAGTTTTTCTGACACATGTCTTTCCACTTTGAATTTGATTGTACTAGGTGTTAATTTGTCACTTCGTTGTGTAATTTTCTTCAAATGCGTTATTTGAGAAAAAAATCTAGTCCAGGAAAAAAAAAAATCCAAAAATCAGTCAAATTGGTTTTCATAATTCTAGATGCTCCATCAAACAATAAAAATGTTGGTCCCTGAGTGGGTCTTAACCCACAATTATCACTATGAATTATCACATATGTTTCTGTTTTCCATTAATGTTCTAAAGACTGACTGTTATGGAACCCAGTTTTCTTGAGATTGTTTTGATTCAATTTATCGTTACGAAAGACATTAACTCAATTACTACCAAAAGAAAAAAATACATTTTACGAGTCAAGAACTTTATGATTGCATCAAAAACTCACCTTTGAAGCTCTTCTGATTTATTAGTGAAATAAAATAGCATAACAACCGTGTTTGTATCTCTTTCACAATTAGGACATTGGAGAAATATTATTTGGACTCAGTTATCTTCCAACAGCTGAGCGTCTAACTTTTCACATTGTCAAGGCCAATAATCTACACTCAGTTACTGAAGAAGTCGAGCATTTTGGTATGTATCATTTACGTCTCACTTTAGCAATTTGTTACATGATCCTAAAATTACTACATAATTTACTGTATACTTTACTTGGTAATTACATAGACCACTGATACTTATGTTTCTCTAAGACAGTTTTAAACTATTTTACTCCAATAATCTATAAGTGACTGCTTGTAAGTTAATTGCACTCTTATTCCCCCCCCCCTCTCTCCTCCCGATAAATCAGCAGTTATAACACACTCACTTTAAAACAGTCGAACTCTAGCTGTAACTTTGTCAAGTAGACTGAGAAAGTCAATATTTGTATCTGTTAAAAACAAATCACGCTTCTACAGACCTACCCATCACTGTCAATTTCCCTTGTACAAAAAACGTATTTTATCTCACTTACTTTCTCATTTCAGAAACTCGTGAACTGTTTGTTCTCTTCTCACTTTTTCTACGAAATGCGAGTTAAGAGTTACTACAGAAGTGAACAGAAGTTAATGATGCATATACGTTACCAGTAAAGTTTAGTAACACTTAGTGAGATGTACCACGTCTGCTTTCTCTTCCTGAAAGCCCCCCCCCCACCAGTGGCACAGCGGTATGTCTGCGGACTTACAACGCTAGAATCCTGGTTTCGATACCCGTGGTGGGCAGAGCACAGATAGCCAATTGTGTATTAATACATTAATTTAACACAAATATTTCGCGTGTTTTTTAGATCGTTCTTTAAAAATAGCAATGGAAGTTATATTAATCATATTGTTGCAATATAAAAAGTAGTTTCTTCATAAGTGTATTCAGCTTAAAATATCACTGTAATAGTGCAAAAAATTCATGAGCAGTACTTATACATTTTATTAACACTGCAAGCATTGATAGTACAGGCACGATAGTGACTCCAACCAGGCTAGAAAGATGGAGTAACACTGTCGTGAATCTATTTACAGGACAAAACCTTTTGTCAAATCTGGGGTATTGCCACAGCTTTTTCAAATGTCATTATTCTTATGCTTCTAAAGTGACCTAGACACTTTTATATCCCATTACAAATAACAGCTTCATATCTGTTTTAGATGAAGATAAATAAGCATCCAAAAAAGTTAGAATTTCGCGCACAGCAACACGAAGGCTACTTACGCTAACCGTCCTTAATTTAGCAGTGAAAGACTGGAGAGAAGGCAGCTAGTCATCATCATTCACCACCAACTCTTGGGCTACTCTTTTACCAAGGAAGAGTGAGATTGATCGTCACATTATAACGCCCCCACGGCTGAAAGGGCGAGCATGTTTGGTGGGACGGGGATTCAAATCCGCGACCTTCAGATTGCGAGTCGAGTGCCCTAACCACCTGGCCATGCCGGGTCCTCCAAAAAAAAAGTAATAAAATTATTATTTTCTCTAATTCTTCTCACTGTTGAAGAGACCAAATATATGGTAAACAAAGAACTACCAAAATTCCACTGGTAGATATTTATCAGTTAAGGTTTAACAACTTTAGCACATACATTTATGAAAATATATAGTTTTAAATATTAATGGCGAATTACTTTCCACAGTCACTAGGTTAAAACTTATGACTTATGGTCCTCGGATTCTCTTCAGATGGTTTGGAGAAACGTTACATAATAACGAATTAGAAGCTACAGTATAGTATACAGTTCCCATTGTGGTCCGCCGAGGTAAACAAAAATTATGTGTTCCATAAACACAAGTTTGGGAACCACTGCCCAAGAGGATGGTGGAAAATTTGAAGCGAAGAAATAGCGTAGTGATCTAAGACTCTGTAGTAGCTTTTCCTGACAATAGGGGTTCGAATTTCACTTCGGATAAAAAAATTTTAAGTAATTTTAAAATAATATACCATACTCTTATGTTCTGCGCGAAAAGAACTTTTATATATAAAAAAAAATCGTGCCATCCAATTTGTTCTTTGTTTATTGTGGATTATCGGGATTTGCACCCAGTGTCGAGCAATTATTGCTTTCAAACCACCAGGAAAGACGCTGGAAGTAATTGAACTTGTAATCAGCTTAATTTTTTGTATTCCTCTAAATAATTTAGTGCTTATAAGATATTTATAATATCATCCGCCTCTCCACCCCCATCTTCGGTAGCTAAGCAGTACGTTTAAGGTATTATGACGTTAAAATTCGGGATTCAGTCCTTTCGGTAGACACAGAACAAATAGCCTATTGTGCAGCTTTGTGCTTAAACACAGAGAAACCAACACTATATCTAATAAGACGTACCCTTGACATTATAAAGGATAACCTTTATAAATCTGCATGTGTTTACGTGCAGGCTTATGTGTGTCAGTAGCTGTTATCAGGTAAATGCAATGTTGAAAAAGCTCAATAATAATGATAGAAAATGTATGCATCTTTACACCTTATTAAATAATGTTAAAGTGTAGGCAAAACACTTCAATTTTCATGGAGGGCGACTAAGTATTTAAGCTTGACTTTTAGTAAACACTAAAAATTGTGTTAAGAAATAAGTTGTTTTCGTAGCGCAAAGCTACACAATTGGGTATCTATGCTTTGTCCACTGCGGAGAATCTAACCTTGAATCTTAACATTATAAGAATTTAAACCTATTGTTGAACCATCTGTGGAATAGATATAAGCACCATTTTTAAATGTTTATTATTGTAGAATTGGATCATACTACTGATTCTAAATAATGGAAAGCTTTATGAAATTAATCACTTTTTTTTGTGTGCAAACCTGCAAGTCACTAAATAGTAATCCTTAATTGCTTGGAAACATATTAAAAATATTAAAGAGTACAGAGGCTAATGAGGTAGAGAACCAGTACGGTGTTTTAACAACGACATCGGGTATTGATCGACAAACTGAACAAAACCAAAACAGTACAAAGCATATCTGAAAAATGCCAAGTAGTCCTTACCATTGGGGTAATGAAAGAAAATAAATTCAACAAAATAATCTTCCCTAAATATATTTAGAGCACTTAATGTCTTACTATAAAATTACTGTTCCCAACGATGGCTTTTTAATATGATAAAGGAGCGAACGTACGCAATATTCTTATTGACATAGAATAGTGAAAAAGGGACAACGTTATACCATACGAGTTAGAAACGTTCAATTTGGTCTGACATGTTTCTCCAGCCCCTGTTGGTTGCCATAACAAGTATCAATTTAGTGTGGACCAAGACATTTCGTACATAAAACAGGACACCCACGACATCTGAAGCAGGAGCATTAAAACAATATTATGTCAGTGGTCTCTACCATAATTGATTTACTCTTGGTCCATCATCGAAATGTACTATCTGATTTTTCCTTTTTCTTTTAGAAATTTAATCATGTTTTCTGCTTTTGGTTTTTCGCATTCGTGTTTACGAAGCCATGGTGTACAGAACGCTTAATATTTGTTCAGACGATGAAAGAGTTTTCAAAGAAATGATTTTTTTATTCAGTTGATTGATTTGGGGATGTAAAATCAATAAACAAAATTTTGAAATTAAAAACAAATAATTTAAATGAAAGATAAAATATAAAAGGTAAAAATACACGTGTTTAATTTAACATACCCAGATTTTTAACAAAACTCGCAATGTACTTGAAAGGGGCTGAATCAGCATTAAAAGCTAAGAATAAACTACATGCTAAATTCTTTAAATGAACAGATAAAGTTCGAAGTTTGGAAAAACAGGGTATTTGTAAAATAACTTGCAATTGTGGCAAAGTTTATGTCGGGCAGACAAAGCAATAATTGGAAATAACAACAACATAAACATTTTTGTAACGACAGCTGTTACTTACCGCATGATGCGCTAATATCATAGTATTAAAGACTAGTGCTACAATTAC
>NW_013665858.1:713753-721066 GCF_000517525.1 Limulus polyphemus | reverse complement strand
AGCTTTGCGCGAAATTCAAACCAAACAAACCCAACGTCAGATGACCCGTTTTACCTAAAATCAGTTGACGTTGTACCACTCTTCACCCGGTAATGAAGTGTCCCTTTGAATGGGGAATAGAGTTATGTATAATTATCAAAGAAAGTTTCTGTGTTAGCCTTTAATTTAATGGTCACGGTTAACATAGTAAATAAGGTGACCCCAATCTTTGGTGCCCCAACTCAAATTTGTTTCGCCACCTATCTTTCAACCGCCGCTTTGCGTAATGACTCAGAAATAAACCTGTCGTAGGAGTTGTTAGTATATCAACTTAGAAAATATTAAGACGAAAAATACAAGTTTCTAGTCATGGAATATCGATGTGGATTGATTTAACGTCAAAACCTGTTCTATAAACATTACTGTGAAATATTAAATTACATGCTGAAAGAGAAAGGTCATAACTGTTTCAGTAATATAATCATTTGTTGTAGCACAGTCATATAGAACTGTAAGAAACAAGCCGACAAATTACGATAAACTATATGATATAGAGTAGGAAATTACGCGTAGTGGTTTTGAAAAAGATAAAAAGAAGTATGATTTAAGTCAAACTACTAAGGAGTTAATATATATATATTTAATAATATAATTTTGGATACAAATGTTTCGGGCAATGCCCTTCTTCATGTATAATTAACTGAACTGATACCTGAAGTTAGTGATACCTGAAGAAGGGCATTGCTTGAAACGTTGTATCCACAATTATAGATATTAATATATATATATGTATATATATTAACTCCTTTGTGGTTTGACCAATAACATACTTCTTTATATGATACAGAGGTTGAGTACGTTATTATAAAACAAATTTGACGCCTCACCACGTTGTTAAAGTTCTCGTTACTACCTCCGGTCGTACTCTCTCTGACGACTATGCAACTTCACAATAGCCCTGCAGCTTAGCTTCCCTCCATGGTGAGACTGTCATATTAAAAGTACACCATTCCTCCTTACATTGCTCAAACCATCTAATGTGCGACATGGACATTTTCCAAGTGCTCATTTCAATAGCCCGATTGCAGAGATCGCTGCGTTCAGCAATTTGACTAGTATGTCTACATATGGAATACGATGAATATCCATTTCATTCTCCAGTTGCTTGAGGTATGGCAAAGTTGAACGGATATGTCGTGGAAGCAGCTTGTGTACTCGTGAATTGTATCGCTATTCTTGGTGGAGATACCTTTTTATTATGTTATGACACGTGGACAGCTTTTTCCAATTTTCTGTGTTCGTGGATTCTCACCAGTTACAAGACGTCGCATTTTGCTTACCAAGGCTTGAGTATGACTTGTTGAAGGTCTCTCTCTCTGAATAGACTTGGTATCTAAAGTTGAGCCTTATTCGATTGTTTTCCAATGCCATTAAGGATAAGAGATATCCCCATCTTGGAAATTCTAAATCCTTCATATGAACACGTCTTCATGGTTTAAGTCGGAAAGGGCTGTTACACATACTTCCCAAGAGCGATACATTTTTGGTGGCATTACACTACCTATGAAACGCTAAACAAAAATATAGTTCTTATAAATTTCGTTCTAACATACCTTACATAATTTTTTCATTAGTTCTAAAACTAGCATAAAATATGCTTGTTCTGTTCGGAGTTCAAGGGTTTCCTCGGGATCACAAAGGACCCAGTGTTCCGATGAAGTTCCTCTATTATCCTCAGGTACCTCATAAGATGGATCCGTATCCGAAACAAAACCGGTTAGGACATCCGCCTGTGGTAGGTGAGCCATGTTAGGTCTCGCTAACTTGTGAGTTGGAATATGGATACAGTTTCAAGTAGGCGCCCTCGGTTTCCCAAGGGGGCCAATAACACAAAACCTGATGCCAGATCCGAGTTCATCAACCTTAAAACCTGCCCCCAGACCCATAGTTTAGCATTCCCTTATACGGGGTCTATAATGCCTATAAATACGAATACCCTTGAACCGCCCCGAGTTGTCTAGTGAAAGTGGATTTTCTCGGAGTATTCCTGTTTCCCCCCTCCCACATCAAATTCAAAGGCATTTGGATTTAATGATCCCAGCCATACCATTGGATTTACAGATCCTAGCCACCCCGTGACCCTGATCATGGGAAATTTATTGGATGTACTTGTCGAATGTTCGTCGCCTTGCTTCTTCTCTTCTTATCAACGACGTCATGTCAACGGCCTTGGTCTTTCTCTCTGCCTTGGAACCCGCCGGACATGTTTCTGCTTCTCTTATATTTTCATAAGTCTTTAATATCACTAGACAACGTAGAACCAACCTCTCCAGCAAATACCTAAAAATCCCACGAATGTAACAAACAAAATTATCGCGAGCGGGGGGGGGGCGAAGAGGGATAACTGAACACCCCAGTTGAGGAAAGTTTCTTTTCTTTAAAAACCAAATTCCTGTCACGAAATTTTCGATGTTTCGATTTTCCCCGCCGCGTTCGTCTGCCAAGTTTAGTCCTGCTAGCTCCAAAACTGTGGGAAGAGTTCACAGACAAACAACACACACACACACACACCGTGAATTAATATAGGATTACCTCTGACGTGAAACTGTCTTCCTGTAGCTGCAAAACGTACTTAGTTTTAGTTGTAAAAGTTTACTACTATTTCTATGTATTTTTCGTTTAGTAATGTAATCATTACCACTGACCTAATATATTTGAAAAGATGAAAAACTAAGCAGCTATAGCTAATGGATGTAAACTTTTGGCTTTGATCCTTCAAAAATATATTTTTTAGGGAAATGATCAAAATTGCTACAAAACATCCAATAACCTTATCTAAAACACTTTAATGAAAAACAATAATAGATAAAACCTTAAACGGCTTTCGGAAGATGGACCTTTCTCCTTCAGAGATAAATTGTAAATAAGTACCACTTAGTTGAAAGGCGTTGTTAATAGAATGCATTTGTGAGACAACAAAAACAAAATCTTGGACTGAAGAGGAAACGTGAAAGTGGCGAAACTTGTATCCAAATAAATTTGTTTTTGTTCCGTAATAATGGATCCAAACTTTACTCTAGATTAGTGAGTTCGAATAAGAACATTTCTGAAATCATGAACAAGGATAGTAAACTACTGTGTGTGTACGTGTGTTTCATAGTTAATAACTTTTGAATGAAATTTTATTACGATAACATTTTATTTTCTTCATTGTTCAGTACCATACGTTCGAGTCTTGCTGATTCATAATAGTAAACTTTTGAAGAAGAAGAAAACGAGCACTCGCCCAGGTACTACCTCTCCATCCTTCAATGAGTCTTTAACTTTCGATGTCCCATCTACTGAAATGGAGAATGTCGTTTTTATTGTTGTTGTCAGTCACCGCGATCCACAAAATGGCAGCTTATCCTCACCGGAGACTCCCACCAGTCCGTCGGGGTCCATGAAACGTGATCACCACGTGGGAAAAATTTTGATTGGCTCTTGTGCACGTGGCAGTGCTCAACACCATTGGAAAGCCATGAAGCAGTCACCAAGGAAACAAGTAACCCAATGGCACACGCTGCGATGAAGTGTTCCAAGCGGAATGTGAGCCGTATTCTTTCCATTATATGTTCCTATGTTAATCTAATGCTAAAGGTTGTGTATTGACTAATGTAGCGTGTTTGATGTATCCACAAACATTTCATAACTTGGACAATTCAAAATACATTACAAGATATCAAATTGCTATGTGAATTTCAAAACCGAAAGTATACCCATTAAATTCCACTTCTAGATGTTTCGAAGCTAAATTATAAATTCCGAGAACTTTTGTGATTGTAGTGTGTTTTGTCTTTCATAAGGTATGACGTTCTCGATAAAACTTTTGTGATTGTAGTGTGTTTTGTCTTTCATAAGGTATGAAGTTCTCGATAAAACTTTTGTGATTGTAGTGTGTTTTATCTTTCATACATCTTTAAACAGGTATGATCATGAACTTTGATCATTACTGCTGGAAGTCTTTAAACAGGTATGATCATGAACCATGGTCATTGCTGCTGGGACCGTCTTTAAACAGGTATGATCATGACCCATGGTCATTGCTGCTGGAACCGTCTTTAAACAGGTATGATCATGAACCATGGTCACTGCTGCTGGAACCATCTTTAAACTTATACGCTACTGTTATCAAGCTACATAGAATATTCTGTTTCAGCGTTTCGAATGATCAAAGTTTTGTACCGTCTTCAATACATTATATTTTCAACTATAAACAGTTTGTCAAAAGATAATGTCAGCACTACAACCCTTTCTACTATGTTTAAGATATGTTGTCTAAATGTTTTTCACCCTATAATCGCCTAAATAATAAAATAACAGTAAGTATAAAATCGTATTGAACGAAAAACAATTCTGACGACTTACTTTTTGTAATAGACTTCATTTAGTTAAAGAATTGAATTTAAAAATCACTCACGCTCTCAACTTTTTGACAGTTTTATGAAGAGCAGGCTGAAGTGGATCACAGTTTTCTTTAAATCACATAATTTACAGAGAGATTGGAAACGAAGGAGGAATGCTAAAACTAAAACTTTATAAAACATAAATTGATCATATCTAAACGTTTCTTAAAGGCCAGAATACATTAACAAATCAATTAAGAATTATTTTGTATAGATTTCAATTAGAATGTTATCTCTCTCTCTCACACACACACACAAATGTGTTTTCTCATTCATTTGTTGGTGAGAAAATTGACAAAACGTGGCTGAAATGTTGTCACGTAACTTTGATTACGCATTATAGCAACACTAATACCATCGTTGCCACGACTTACATACTAGCATTAAATACTCGCACTCTGATGCGGGGATTCAAAGGCCCCAAAGTACCGATGAAGCTCCTCGGATATCCTCAATTATTTATATAGCTACTTCAAGGGGGATCCATATCAGAAAACAAACCCTGATAAGACAATCGCTCATAGTATCTGAGCAAGTTTGCCAGGTTTGGCCTCGCTAATTTGTGGGTGGTGGAACGAACACAGTTTCAAACACGATGCCCCAGGGATCACGAAGGGGATCCACGAACACACAATTTGATAACACACTCTGGTTCAGTGACCCTGAAAATCTGCTCACTTTTGACCCCGTCATGTGTAGGTGGCCTTTTCCAGTCTTGTTTTAGCCCACTTGGTACCCTCTTGACAGAGAAGTTACGCCATAAAGATAAGAACACCCTCCGCCTACCACCCAAGTTCGTCTGCCAAGTTTACTTCCGCTAGTTGTAAAATTGTTTAATTAGTTTGCAAAAAACATATTCACAAAGAAACAATATGAATTAACATAGGATAAAGATACCTTTAGTTTCTTCAATTTTAATATTAGACTGTTAGCTAGCTTAATGATATATAGATTTGACTATTTTGCAAAAATACTACATACTTCCAAGCTATAATCGAGATTGTTTTTTTTCTTATATTGTTAGATTACTGTAGCTCTAAAATGTATAAATTGTGTCTTTTACTTTATATAATGATGTCGGCTTGTTACCAAACATAAGAAGTAATATATAACTTTTATACTTCCAATAATGTTGCATTACTTCCACGTTACTAAATGTATATATCGTAAGTTAATTAGTCATACAAGATTATCAGCCAAAATCATACATGAACTGTACTTTGATTAGAAATTTTGGATTGTTGCTGCTACATGTGATGTGTGGATTGTTCTTAATAATATTAGATTTTGACATGCTACATGATGTATAGACTGGATTTAATAATATTGTATTGTTGCCACACTACATGATGTATAGATTGCAATTGATAATATCGGATTGTTGCCACGCTACGTAATGTATAGATTGTACTTAATAATATTGTATTGTTGCCACGCTACGTAATGTATAGATTGCAATTAATGATATAGGATTGTTGCCATCGTATATGATGTATAGTATATACTTTCTTTGGTGATTTTCGATTGTTGTTGACCTTGGTATGGAATGGATTGTATTTTATTTCCAAATGTTGCATTGTTACCGCGCTAGTTGTTTATTTATTGATATCGGATTGTTGCCATGGTACATGATGTATACTTTGTAAGTTTTTAATAATGCTGGATTATTGTTACAATATTTCTTTTTCTTCTGTTCTGTAAGATTATTATTAATCATATGTAGTAACGATTTTACCATGTCAAAAGCAGCTCTTTCTTGACAATAGTGTTTATCACCAAAGTCAACAATGTAATTAGCTTATGGATATTGTATTTCAGAAATCAGATCACTACGGTGTATTTTAATTCTAACTCCCGTTTTCAGAATATTCGTAATGTATATATATATAACACCTCTATTTGTGGATGCGAATGTAATGCTTGTTTGATCTCTAATGTGAACTTAATTATTTAAATCAAATTCACTGGTTCAACAAAGAAAGGAGTATGCGATGTAACTCTATAACTTATGGTGAAAAGATGACTATGATGATGACAATTGTGATAAAGTCAACTGATTATCATCGTTGGTATCTTATCCTTTTGGTACAAGGTTGCGATATTTACTCGATATTTGTCAAACTTGTATTGATTTAATCTATTCATTAGGTCACGAGTTTCTGTATTAACACTAACTTAAATATATATGTTTACTCGGAAAGTGTGTAATGTATTTTACCTGTATGTGAACACCTTTTTTTATGTTATTATTTCAGTAGTTAGAATTCTTGAATTAATGAGTGAGAGGAATAATGTTTTTGCGAGAGAATATAATGGATTGCCTGTTATACATACACCTCGTAATTATGATAATAAATGTAAAATTGAATGTAGTAACACCTAATTATTGATATACTTTGTTATTGATCCTGGGGTATTACAGGAGTCATGCTACGACGGTAAATAAATAAAGGTTACGATTGACCAAAATGGTATAGTCGATGTTCTCAGTTTTTCATAAAATACGGTAATTTGTAATTCATTTGTCTATTACAGCGGGAGGATTCATTTTATTACTCCTAACAGTATTACATAAACACGGTTTTTGGATCTTTAACCATCATTAAGAGTGTGGTTATCTTCTGGTTACTCAGACATGAATGTTATGTCCATAGAAGTTTCACAGAAGTTCGTTTCATACGTGGATTGGAAACTTCCGTCGTAATATTTGAGACTGTAAAAAAAGGACTTGTTTGGGTCTCAGTTTTTTTTATGAAAACCTAGAACATAATAGAGATGTTTGATATAAACCTAGAACATAATATAAATGTTTGATATAAACCTAGAACATAATAGAAATGTTTGATATAAACCTAGAACATAATAGAAATGTTTGATATAAACCTAGAA
>NW_013665858.1:711740-713024 GCF_000517525.1 Limulus polyphemus | reverse complement strand
GATCCCAAATCGGTCAAGAGATGGAGCTATGACCTAAAAGTTTGTACTTGAAAAAAAAAACAACCTCGGTGCCATTTTATGGGTCGCTGTGCCGCGGCTAAAATATTGTAATCCAACACAGGCTTAAACTCACATCTCAATTCTACTTGTGGATAACTCCGATGGATTATTTTTCAGCTGATTTCTAATCTATATCGCCCGATTTCCGATATATGGTAAAACAAATATATATATTTTTTTATTTCGCCAATTTCCATGTGGATTATGTTGAAAGGATTCTCTTACTTAGAATAATCATAAATAACTCGAATTATAATATTTATTGGAAAAACATTTTTTTATTAGGAATTCCTTATTCTATCTTTTTATGGAAAAATTAATATTTACCGGTTAACACATGTGCTTGTTGAACCAGTATTTTCATCAAGTTTTTCTTAAAAGACAATTGTATAAAATTTGCAAAATCAAAATGTAATCCTGTGAACTTTTTTTTTTGTTGTTATTTGTGTGTGTGTGAAAAAAATCACTTTGAAAATTTCCATAATTACTATGAAGAAATAAATCTAAAATAAAGTAAGTTTGTGATTATGTTGGTGTTCAACAGTGAATTTGATATTGGGATGTTCGTTGTTGAAGTAGTTTAAAAGAAACAACTCTCAACTTGTTCAACCTCTGTGAAGGTGATGAAAGCACCATCCACATATTTTGTATAATTTAATGGCTTTAAATATACAGGACAGTCTTCTAGTCACTATTTCTCATGGTGGTAAAAACTCATTTACAAGTGATGGGTTAATCTTGACCCCATAACAACCCCATCCTTTTGGTCATATATTTCATTAATAAATATAAAATGAGATTCCTTAGCGACGTAATTAATGAGGTCTTGACATACAAGCTTATGGAATATTAGTTGATTGTTATCATTATAGTACCACAGTTCTGTGGATAATTTATAGTCTCTTCTAGTGGGATGTTTAAAACATACAGACTCTATATCAAAGCTAGCAAAGTGCACTCTTTCTTAAAAGTCAAATTTCTTTATTCTTGTGAAAACTCAAAACTGTTTTGTGGTATATTCGTTTTTTTATTAAAGGTTTCAACAACGTAACTAAGAATGTAGATAACTCAGCGTTGTATGTGCCTATACCTGGCACTATTGGTCTCATAGGACATCGATCTTCACGACATTGTATGTGCCTATACCTGGCACTATTGGTCTCATAGAACATCGATCTTCACGACGTTGTATGTGCCTATACCTGGCACTATTGGTCTCATAGA
>NW_013665858.1:694308-711130 GCF_000517525.1 Limulus polyphemus | reverse complement strand
TGGTAAGTGTTGTATCGTTTAGTAGGTATGTATTTGAATCTTATTAATGTTGGTGAACACAACAGGTCTAGTATATCGCTGGTAAGTGTTGTATCGTTTAGTAGGTATGTATTTGAATCTTATTAATGTTGGTGAACACAACAGGTCTAGTATATCGCTGGTAAGTGTTGTATCGTTTAGTAGGTATGTATTTGAATCTTATTAATGTTGGTGAACACAACAGGTCTAGTATATCGCTGGTAAGTGTTGTATCGTTTAGTAGGTATGTATTTGAATCTTATTAATGTTGGTGAACACAACAGGCTTAGTATATCACTGGTAAGTGTTGTATCGTTTAGTAGGTATGTATTTGAATCTTACTAATGTTGGTGAACACAACAGGTCTAGTATATCACTGGTATGTGTTGTATCGTTTAGTAGGTATGTATTTGAATCTTATTAATGTTGGTGAACACAACAGGTCTAGTATATCACTGAATTGATATGTGTCACTGGTATGTTTTGGTGTTGTATCGTTTAGTAGGTAACTATCTGAATCTCAATAATATTGGTGAACATATACTCAAATCTAGTATATCACTGGGTTGATATGTGTCATTGGTATGTTTTGGTGTTGTTTAGTAGGTAACTATCTGAATCTCATTAATATTGGTGAACATATACTCAGGTCTAGTATATCACTGATATGTGTTGGTGTTGTATCGTTTAGTAGGTAGTTATCTCAATCGTCCAGAAATGATAGTAAATGTATTCTATTGGCATTCGTGATTATGGAACCGAAAACTGTGTTTTTGCTATTGAAGTCGCTTATAATAACATATTTGTTGTTGTGGAAGATGATAAACAAACTCAGAATTTCTACACAACTATTCAAACATGCCAACTATATCAGACAGATTCCTCGATAACTCGCTTCAATATTGTAAGAAATATTAATAAAAATGAACTGATGAGCAAACTAGAGAGTTACATAATACGTGATGAATCAAGCTGGAAACGCTGTGCCACTGGGGGCCCCATCTATAATGTACCGTGAGCATTAACGATCGTTTCAACTATAGAAAAGGACTAATAAGTTATCAGAGACTGGAAACTCTGTACTTATCTACAGGCGACAATGTAATCTTCTCTTTAATTTTGACCTTTAAGCTGATAATTCTGATGGGTAAAAAAACAGAACTTTGATTTCGTTTTTGTTTCAAAGATAGTGAAAACTTCCTTGTGATCAAAACAGGGGAGTCTAATTTCTCAATCGACAAAACAATGAAACAAACAAGAAACATTTCTATTTCCCTACTGTTAGAGTTAGTGGGCTCGAATCCCCGTCACCGAACATGCTCGCCCTTTCAGCCGTGAGGGCGTTATAAGTTACGGTCAATCCCACTATTTATTGATAAAAGAGTAGCCCAAGAGTTGGCGGTGGATGGTGTTGACTAGCTGCCTTCCCTCTAGTCTATTACAACTAAATTAGGGACGGCTAACGCAGTCTAGTCCTCGTGTAGCATTGCGTGAAATTCAAAATATATGAAAGCAATATTTCTACAGAATACACAGTTTCATCTATTGGACCATTTGATGTCATTTCTTTACTCTTTGAATGAGTCGTCGTTTTCACTCATGATGTCTCCCATAGTTCTTCGCTGGTCCAGCGATAAGCCTTAGTACGTACTTATAACACTAAAATACGATGTTTAATCTCCAGGTGGGCACAGCACAGTTATATCATAGTGTAACTTTGTGTTAAAATAAACGAACAAATGTTTATCACTTTCACTACACAAGAATCAGCTGGACATTCATTAGAAATTGGGGACAGCTTCGACATAAGCTCTAACACAGTTACATTAACGAAAATAATATCAGCAAGTACAAACGGAAATTCTAACAGTTATGGTTTGGTTTGTTTAAAATTTCGCTCAAATCTACTCGAGGACTATAATATTTTCTTATTCTTTCTACAGAGCGCAGCTAGTCCTCGTGCATGTCATGGCCAGTTTGTATAACAAGTAAGTGCGGTGTATTTATTAAGGTTTCTTTAGCTGTTGTTCTAATTCTTATATGTATTGTTCAATTCTTTTTCCTGCTTATATTAATTAGTCAATATCACTGTAATATATGAATATTTGTTTGCTGATGATTTCCAGCTTATGGAAATATTCGAGGACTACATAGGTGGAGGAAGCTCTTTGAATTTGAGGAACACATTGTGCATTTTTACTGATTTGTCAAAAAGAAATACCAACTTAAAAAGAGCTAGTAAGAATACTAGCAACTATAACCCGTCTCCGATTTTTAGGTTCTTCATGCTGTTTTATTGAGTGTATTATATTTTTAATGTTATAATTTATTAGGTTTTTTTTAAGCCGGACACTTTATTACTTTACACTGTGAGTTCGAAAGTTAGAATATTTACCTAAATGAAATACACTCTCTACAAAATCATGTTTACTATACGAGATGTCCAGTTGTTGTTGTTTTTTCTTTTTCCATCATTAACAGACTAAACCAACTAAGTCATCATATAGGTGAGGCATTCAATTTTTTGTTTCTTTTATTATACTGAAAATATAAAGATGTAATAGATGGCGCTAAATACACTAACTACATATTCACTTCCTGATACTCAAGAAGTGTGAAGTTGCAGACGTTGATACATCGTTTACTCACTTTATTGGATTGTGATCTTAAGTTTATAGAACGTGACCATGAGATGCTTATAAGCATAACTTAGAATGTTACAATATATCCCTTAGAAAATACACGTGTTTGTTTAAATTACCTTTGTGATCTGAGCTCAGTACAAGCTCTGATGTCCTATCGGACTTTGTAGCCATGTTTATTAACAATAACATTATGGTATTGTCTAGAACGTGCGTGGCAAGTATATTTTGAGCTCTATTTTATAATGGACAGTGTTTCCTAATACTAATAGTAGCACCGAGCGTACTTTGTTCTATGTCTATGAAATAAGTCCCATCTGTTTATAACTTGCATGCAAGATTTGAATTTCTACTAACCGTTAGACAGAGGTTTCTGTGCTTTGTTCACCGAGGGGAATCGAATCCCGGATTTTATTGTTATAAAATGAAAATTTGAAAATTTAAGATCATTTTCCAAATGAATGAACTAAAGTGAGAGTAAAAGTCGTTGTCTAATATTTTTTATTAATTATTTTTTTATGTCACCGACTTATTTCCAGTCTTAAATCTTAGCCATTTCATAGTGAAATTAAAATACAGGCTCCATCGCTTTCAAGCTTTATAGCAAACACATGAACAGAAAGAATCCTTGCTTGGGTTAATATAATATTGTGATACTGAAATTCCAAGGGTTAGTTTTAAAAGGATGAAATATAAACTGTAAAACAATATTTTATAGACATTCACGTATTGAATTTTTCTAAAGGCGCTTAACCATAAATTTCTATCCAACTGATATTGATTAAATTGAAAATGGTGAAAAAATGTCAATATTACTCAAGTGTACATGATTAAAAGATTCATAACATTACTTTAGTGTTGACAGAACAGGTGTCATATTAATATTTTTACGTTAAAAATTTACGCTATACCTTTGAACGCTTCAGTGTTGCATCTAAAGACTTTAAATATATTGAGAGAACATCAGAAAAAAAATTGCAGAAAATCTTATGAATGGAAACGTTAACATTCCTGATTTTATATTGTTTCACTTAACGAACTATGGTATAAACCAAAAAAAACGTCACCGATAATCCCCATTTCAACGTTTAAACCTCCACAAAAGATTGAAAATTTAGTATTCTTTTGACTTAATAATTAATCTAACTGTCTGTCTGTCTACCTCAGGACACACACTAAAAGAACAAAACGTGGTCCACCTTCGAAACCAAGGTAGAAGTCGCTCAACAAGTAATTTTTTTTATAGATAACAGAAAACTTTGTAGATTAAGGATAAAATTCAAGTTACCTGGTTAATGTACCTACTTTCTACATCATTTATTCATCTATTATTTACTTTAAGATATAGTATTAGCTTGTTCAGATAAACTAATTTACCATGGTGGTTTGAATTTTGTTTACCAGTTACCTTTATAAAGCAGTTGGGAAATTTAGGTAAGACGGTCCCCTGCGTTAAAACGGCCACCCAAGCAGATCACCATTTATGACACGCTCTATCTAAAGAGAATTATATGAAACTGTTGTTCACGTGACCCCGTGCCTAAACATAGTGGTGGAGAGCGCGAGTGTGGATATTCAAAGCGGACTTCAGTTTTTTTTTGTTTTTTTTTTCTGAAAACTTTCATCTAAGACAAGCACTTTTATTTTTTATGGTTACGAAGTAGATATTTCAGGGAATTTCACTTTGTTGATGTCAAAGAATGAGGAATTATAGACAGCTAAATATGCAGTAAAAGCAAAATAGTTCGAGTCCACTTTTTTATAACGCGTAATTGCTTTACGATAAGTGGCTTAAAGTAAGACGCCCCCATACACATTAGTACTCACGATATTTTGCGCCATTGGTCTAGATAATGGCCAACTTGTGCATGACGCGTAGCATTCCCGATCTCTACCAACAGCATTTAAATGGGGATTTAAATGTAGTTGCCAAATGCAACATTTATCTTAAATTGTTATAAGTTAAATGGGGGCATTTTCTCCTACAATGGAGGCCCGTTTTATCCAACTTTAGGGAGAAAACTACCCACAGTCGCAAAAAAAGTGATTTTTTTAATACCTGAAAATGGTCTATGTCTAATCTTTTTTTAAAACTGGAAATGATATTCATTAGAGAAAAAAAAATGGGTTCCTTTTAAACCCTTTTGCTTTTTTCATGATATTTATCTAATTGAAAACAAAAACGCATTCAGGGTTAAGATGGCCCTCTTACTCCATTTTTCACTAACAATTCTCTCAACAGATAAAGATTTGAGTCTTGCAGTAACATAGCTGAAAATAGATTGAGTAAACTGGAAAATAGTCTTCACAACTGAGCCTACTGCTACAGAATGAATGGTATACAGATAAATATTTGAGTCTTGCAGTAACATAGTTGAAAATAGATTGAGTAAACTGGAAAATAGTCTTCACAACTGAGCCTACTGCTACAGAATGAATGGTATACAGATAAATATTTGAGTCTTGCAGTAACATAGTTGAAAAAGATAGAGTAAACTGGAAAATAGTCTTCACAACTGAGCCTACTGCTACAGAATGAATGGTATACAGATAAATATTTGAGTCTTGCAGTAACATAGTTGAAAAAAGATAAGTAAACTGGAAAATAGTCTTCACAACTGAGCCTACTGCTACAGAATGAATGGTATACAGATAAATATTTGAGTCTTGCAGTAACATAGTTGAAAAAAAGATAGAGTAAACTGGAAAATAGTCTTCACAACTGAGCCTACTGCTACAGAATGAATGGTATTTGTTTATGTAAAACATTCGATTGTACCTGCTATTCTATCATTAATTGTTAAAACGTTTAAAAACAATTCCAAATGTTTGTATTGGTAAATGGCTGCTCGTTTTTACAGGCAAAAAGTCATCAAATACAAAGAAATTGCCCTATTTGTAGCCTGTATAAACGAACATTTTATTATTAAAATCGTTACCGTGCACAAGGTGTTATAATTCCTCTTAAAAACCGAAAATTGGTTCAGAATTTTCATACTGAATGGCATATAGTGCTCACGTGAGCTAAACGGCCAGGTCAGATATGCAGTCTTCCATGATATTGAACTACTGATCCAAGATAATGCAGTTAATCAACAGCAGCGGCAGCAGCCAATTGAATAGTTGGATGACTGTTACTCCTATACCGCAATCATGGCTCCAAAGTGAGAAGTGCGATTTTTTTTAAAGCTAAGGACTCGAGTCATGGAACCATCGTTCCACAAGCCGACACGGGGACAGCTAGACCATGCTTTTTATACTTTATATTCATAAAGGTCATATTAGGTACTTTGATAAGGGTTTTCCACACTGAATCTAACGAGACATGGTTTGTAGAGGTTTCCACAATGAAAAATACAATAAATGATTTTTTATAAAACTTTGATATTTCGTAAAACGTCCCAGTTTTCTCTGGTTCCTGGGGGTAAAAAAAAGACTGGTAGCAAAAGGGTTAGTGTTATGTATAACTTCGAAAAACAAGAATAGGGAAAATACTGAATAAGATACTATAAGACAGTTGTTTTCATGATATTAAACATCACTCATCACAATGTGCTCTTAGGGATGTGAGTTATATTTAGAACATTAGGAAGTTACTATAAAACAATGCTTCTGCTATTGGTCACTAGGAAACACATGACAACCTAGTTCGTGTTGGTTTGTATATCTATACATCCAAGTTTATATCGACGTATAACCTCAAATTAGCTTCTTTCTGCAGACCGGTGGAGTTTCAACCAATTACAGGACGGAACAGAAAAGTTGGTCTTTTATGGGAGAGATTGAAACGTGAAACTGGCCAGCGTAATCTCGTTATCGCCTATACGCACGTTTCACAGGTTCGAAATATTAGAGGTGCTACGTTTTGGTAGAAGGAAATACATACAATGCATTTATAGGTATACTACAGTATATAATATTTTTATGTCGTCAACCTTGGATTTCTTTTAATTCTAGTTAGTGCGAACATTCAATGTTTTCTTTGGCTGAAAAAAAAAGCATAAACCTCAATAAAAGAACATGCTTGATTGTTATGTTAATCGATCGCGTCAGAACGTCATCTAGGTGTCAAAAATTGGGTTGTGCAAAGACGAGAAGACAATCAGGTAAGATGGGTGCTTTAATAGATAGTTAGCGCTGGCTGAATAGATAGATAGCCTTCGCTGTGGTATTTGACTGTAGCTTATGATAATATGTTCATTGAAACTCTAATACAAAATCTATGTGGTCCTATCGGACTTGAATGCATTTTTCTTGCTGTTTTTCCTGAAACAGACATTTGTCATTAACTTAAACCAAGAATTTTATAAATAAACCCAAAATTACAAAAAAAAGACGGGTTAAATCTTCCGCAATGGAAAGTATGTTTTTCTCAATTGGATATATTAATGAAAATGTCAAAGATAACAGACTGTTTGTGATTAACTTGCTCAGTCTGTGAAGGTTCATGGTTTGTGTCCCGTTGCTGCCGTGGATGCAGTATAAACTGGCGATCACATCTCATTATTGGGTCAAATATGAGTAACTGGTATTTATCTGATAAAATCAGTTATACCATTATTGGGTCAATATGAGTACCTGGTATTTATCTGATAAAATCAGTTATATCATTATTGAGTCAAATATGAGTACCTGGTATTTATCTGATGAAATCAGTTATACCATTATTGGGTCTAATATGAGTACCTGGTATTTATCTGATAAAATCAGTTATACCATTATTGAGTCTAATATGAGTACCTGGTATTTATCTGATAAAATCAGTTATATCATTATTGGGTCTAATATGAGTACCTGGTATTTATCTGATAAAATCAGTTATACCATTATTGGGTCTAATATGAGTACCTGGTATTTATCTGATAAAATCAGTTATATCATTATTGAGTCAAATATGAGTACCTGGTATTTATCTGATAAAATCAGTTATACAATTAATTTTGTTTATCATTTCGCCAAGCTTCGTTTTTGTTTAAGCACCCATGATAAAAAATGACCGTACATGTTGCAACGATATTTCGGGATTTATTCATACAATGCATTTATTTTTAGAAATTATAAATGTGCATGTGTTCGTATAGTAATAATGTATTTATATATAGATATGTTAAAAATGTTAAATTCTCTAACAGTTCCATTCGTAATAAAATAGGTGAATTGTGCAATGTACAGGGAAGTATATGTTGTCTGAGTAACACTCTACCGAAGTGCTCTTCTCTGAAACGCCGCTGTGTGGTAATCCTCTTGTGTTTACTTTATATTGTTTAGAAACGAACTGCAACTGTTCGAAGAGGTGTTAATGTTGCTAAGTAGCTCACGTTTACTTTAGGAATACATAGAACATTCTAGGGCTTCCTTTGCTATTCATTTTGATCGGAAGAACGACTTGGAAACTTACTGTTTCTAGAATACACAAGAAATATGACGTAAACGAAAGAGAAATCAGCACGTGAAATTTAACAACTTACTAACGTAGTTTACAAAATGATGGACTATTACGACCAATTTCTAAAATCACTGTCACCGGGTCGTTGTTTTCAAACTGCTAACTTGACTGTTTATCGTTCTATTAATTATTAATCAATTAACGGGAACAGCTCAGCCATACCTTTTCATTTAGACCAGGGATTATTTCACAGTATAATTATTTGATAATTTAGTATTTTAGACCGGAATAAACATGTTTCTAGATCAGTAATCGGAGTGATAATTTGCAATCAGTAATAATGCAATATGATTTTAACCTGCAGATCCATGTTAAGTTTATTAATGCACAGAAGTGAATGTTAGTTCATCTTATTAATACTCTGGAGCATTAATCCACAGATTCATCTTATTAACCCCCTGGAGTATTAACCTACAGATTCACATTATTAACACCTGCAGCATTAATCCACAGGTTCCTCTTATTAACACCCTGGAGCAATAATCCACAGATTCGTCTTATCAACAACCTGGAGCATTAACTCACAGATTCATCTTATTATTATACTGGAGCATTAACCCACAGATTTATCTTAACAATACTCTGGAGCATTAACTCACAGATTCATCTTATTACTATACTGGAGCATTAACCCACAGATTTATCTTAATAATACCCTGGAGCATTAACTCACAGATTAATCATATTAATACAATGGGGCATTAACCCACAGGTTCATCTTAATACGCTAGAGCATTAACTCACATATTCATCTTATTACTACACTGAAGCATTAACCCAAAGATTCATATTATTAATACAAAAAATTATTACACCAAAGAATAACCTTAGAAAAAACAAAAGCTACTAACTAGTCCATCTTAACTAACGCAGATTAAACCAGATGTATCTTACCAACACAAAAAGCTATGAAACATAACAAGAGGAAAATGTTTAGGCAACCATGAATCGTTGCTTTTTGAAGTTTCGTAAACTTGTTTGTTCTATAAGATATTTTAAGTACTAATGTGTTAGCTGGATTATTATAATAGGGTTATTAAAAGTCACAATATTTGCGGTATAGAATTCTAATTAATTCGTCTGTTCAAAGCATCGTGAAGTCTGCTTGATAGCAAATGCATTATATAAACTTAATAGCTCGTCAGAAAACAATACATGATTTGCACCTTATTATCAAATATTATACACAAAACGAATATACTCTAATCTTTTTTTACTAATAACCCATGGTTTGTGTTTTTTTCAGTGATGCATCAATGGCTATCACGAGAAAGAGGCCAATGAATAAATACCACTCGCCAAATTCTGTCGTGACGGCTTCTAGAAAAGAAAATTTCAGATGTAAAGACTGCCAAAAATCGTTTTTATATAGATCAAATCTTCTGTGTCACAGAAAACTTCACGTTATAAGACGTATCAACAGTGGTCATCAATTGAGTGATTCCTTCCGACATAAAAAAAACAGTGATTCTGACAACCAAGAAATAACATCTTCAAACTTTACTAAAAGGACTGTATGGCGCAGTTTCTCTTACTCAAATCCAGACACACAAAAAACGACTAATTCAATACTTTTTAATAACGCTTTAAACGAAGAAAGAACAAGGTTATTCCATTCAAACGAACCTAAAATGTTATCCTTTCACCTCAATGAAATTGGTAAGTGTTTCGAAAGGGATAAAGTTCTTAATGATCTTAAACCACAAGAACCAAATAATGACACTGGTGTGGTTTCTTCTTTCTCTTACACCTCTGCAAACGCTAAATGTTTACAGGTTACAGAATTATTTAGGAACCCCACAGTTCAACACCAAAAAACACCAGGTGCGTCGAAATATGATGTATTCTCTTTAAGTGATATCAGATCCTTTACTAACTCCAAACTCCAAAAACCGACTTTTAAAACTGGAACAACAAGTATGGCAAACTACGACAGTTCTTCACTTTATTCTGGAGACATTGATCGTTCGAAAAGTGGTACATTTTCTAAAACCCCAGAATCCCAGGTAAAACCAAGGTGTTCAAAGACATCTTACATTCAAACACCTTCTTTTCCTCGGATTTCTGAAGATATCGTGACTTTCGGGAATAAAAAAACACTTTGCGAATCTGTTATTCAAGAGCTCGAAGAAACAGGTTATAAAACCGTTTTCCATCGTACATTGCGCAGTAACTGGTCGAAACTGGTAACAAACAAGATTTCTACTCTTGTATTCTCCAAGACATTGAAAGGTCACCAATGTTCCTTATCATGTTTACATCGTCAGTCGTAAAGTTTCTAAAAATCTGTAAAATCTTTCTTGTTAGTTACTTTTTTAGGTTTAATTTTCATCTCTTTATAATTAACAGAAATCAAAACCAACAGTCTCTTGAAAATGGTTTTATACAATAATAACACCACAACTCTCTGAAGACTTTATATTTAGTCTCAATTTATTAAGTGTCCATAATAATTTTTCTCCAACTTAGAATTCAAGGTTTTACGCAGTGTAAATAAAAATAAGATTATTGGAATAGTAAGATACTAAAATATAAATAACTAGCTCAACCAGATTGTTTATTTCACAATATCCCAAGATGAATATTTATGAATCTTCCACTGTTGGCGGGTGTGGCTTTACCACATAACACTACCTGAAGATACTGTGTTTATATATATAGACTTAACAACATTTTTGAAACAATGTATTCTGTAGATATGAAGGCGTTAAATTGATTTTTTACTAATGACTTGAGGGTTCATGGATCACGTCCCGTTGCTGCAAAATCGCACTCCACACATTTGAGCCGACGGTGTGTTATAAGAATGATGGTCAAATCCCACTATTTGATTTAGCAGCTAGGAGTTTGGCTACATGTGATACCGAATAGATAAATACCTTCCCTCTAGCCTATAATTAGGGAGAGTTAGCGCGGATAACCCTTGTGAAGCTTTGCGCAAATATCCGAAACAAAGAAAACAAAAATATCTGTAACTTTATTAAATATTGTAACATTAGGTGTGAAATAATACAAGATGAATAACTTGAACAAGTACGATTAAATTGTTTATTTTATACATTATTTTTTCTTTCGATTTTATATGCGGTCTGACCAACTGTGCAAATATTGTTTATTGTTATGTAAATTCTGTCATCTGTATTAATAAATAGCTTACATTGTACTTCACCCATATATATATATATTTAAAGTTAAAGTTCAAGAGGCATCTCCATAATTACAGAATTGAGGAAAAACAAGACAATTGTACGTTTCACAAATACATTATTTATTACAACCATGGTTTCACCATGGCGCCTTTACTGGCGAAACCATGGTAGTAATAAATGATGTACTTGTGAAACGTACAATAGTCTTGGTTTTCCACGATTCTGTAATTAATTCCTTTATTACTCACTAGATGGTGCGTAATCAGAGTGAAGACAGTTATCATAAAGTTATCGCACAAATATACATAGAATGGAAATGTACCATTTAAGTAAGCAATATATAAATTTGTATCCTGATATTATGATACGAAATCTTCGACAAGTAACGACGGTTTCAAGTATCAAGGAATTAATTGTCAAATATCATTTTATCTGTAAACAAAACAAAACAAAAAATGATAAGTTAAAACATAGTTAAGGTGTTTATGGATTGCAAGAATACAAATACAATTTTTTAAAAAATGCTTGCTCTTTTATATAATTATTAATTATCTTGTTTGGCTAACAGAGTAAAAATATGAAACAAGCCAATCACAAGGTTCAGCTTAGTTGAATTTTAATCTTTCGCTTTAATTATGTATAACGTCATAACTAATAATGTTAACTTAATACGCCAATGCCTTAAAAATATCACCTGAAGGAATAACTTGCAATCCATAGCTCATAGACAACATATTGTAGGTTTGTCTCATATCAATAAATATGACTTTCAATATCAAAATCCTTAATAAACTAATCGAAACCAAGTCTCTTTATTGGATATAACCCACTTTGCTTGCAAGCAGGCTATAAGTAGCAAAATTATCTGAATATATTACTTCCTACCTGCACTCGAAAATTGAACGAGCAGAAATACTTGCCAAATGCTCTTATCCAATGTGACAATAATACAGGGCGTCCGAAAAGTGAGGAACCATAGGATATTACTTCTTACCTGCACTCGAAAATTGAACAAGCAGAAATACTTTCCAAATGCTCTTATCCAATGTGACAATAATACAGGATGTCCGAAAAGTGAGGAACCATAGGATATTACTTCTTACCTGCACTCGAAAATTGAACGAGCAGAAGTACTTGCCAAATGCTCTTATCCAATGTGACAATAATACAGGATGTCCGAAAAGTGAGGAACCATAGGATATTACTTCTTACCTGCACTCGAAAATTGAACGAGCAGAAATACTTACCAAATGCATTTATCCAATGTGACAATAATACAGGGTGTTCGAAAAGGGAAGAACCATAAGTGATTTGCAGCTTTACTTAATTTCAGATACGTGACTGACTATGGTGCTGTCAAAGTATGAGAAGATCGAGTTAATCCTACCGTTAATCCAAACTCGTTTCGAATTATAAGGACAACATGTGGAACACATTCTGTAAAATTCGTCGAAGTGCCTATGGTTCCAGACTTTTCGGACACCCAGTACTAATGAAATTCGACTTGGATGAAAAGCGATCTATTTAATTATTTTACACCTTAAATTACAGAGTTAGTACGTCTTGCATTATACGTATTATTGGAAAAAACCCATTTTGTAATAAATTTGTAGATGGTATTTTAAAAACTGTGTATTGGACAACAATGGTTTTGTCTCAAATTTTGGAAACCTTGTGTTGTATAGGTTATACAGTCTTGGCCAAAAGGTTTGCATGTTTTGTATATAATTGATCATTATTATTATACAATATACTTAGCACTGTCAAACTGAGAAATGCATGTTATATTAAACACTAACATATGTAATATATATAATGAGACAGGTTCTATGGACATCATGAACGATTTATTAAACATCAAACAATTTTATCAGACACCTGTAGAAAGATGTGTAATTCAGCATGTCACCTATCACAACAAAACCTTATCAAAACATATATAATGACAAAATATAACATCAAATTATTATAAATAGCGTCTGTAGCCTTATATCAGTTCGTATTAAACATTCAGTACTTGATTGGTCTTCCTCATACTCTAATAACCTCCGCAAGGTGACGTAACATGCTGCCGATGAGATTATTGATGTAATACACCGTGAATTCACCCCAACTGGTCACTAGAAGGCGCTGCAACTCAACTAATCTAGTTGATTTAAGGTCATGATTATCAATTTTCTGGCTCAGTTCCGCCCAACAGTTCTTAATGGGTTTAAAATCTGGAGACTTTGTTAGCCATAGCGATCTTGTAACGTCCTCCTGGTCGAGATGATTTTGTACAATATGCGCACTGTGGGCAGTGGCATTGTCGTCCTGGAACACAAAGTTATTGCCAAACCTTCTCCTAGCATATGGCAGAAATATCGTCTCCCTGTGATGTCTGTAGAAAACGCCATTGACGTTTCCCTGAAGGATATGAAGAGCAGTTTTCCACCATAATGAATAGCTGCCCAAACATGCACTATACCACCTCCTGTGTGTTCCACGTGGAAAACATAGTCTTCTCTCATCTGTTCTCCAGGCAAACGACAACACGAATCCTACCATCAGCTTTAACAAGCCGGAAACAGGACTTGTCTGAAAAGATCACATGTCGCACGTGTCCTAACTGTAAGTTGGCATGCTGTCTTGCCCAAGTAACACGGTGATGTCAGTGAATTCTGGTTAACATCGGTTTGCAGATAAACCTTGCAAAATAACCTTTTTCGGTTAGTCTCCTATTCACTGTTCTTCTTGATACCCTGGAATGAATGTGTTCTTGACGTTCCTGTCGTAAAGTATTGCAAGACCTCGTTCGACCTTAACGTATTAACTTGATCAAAACACGGCCATCCCGAGCAGTAGTTTTTCGGCGTCTACCAGCAGACCTTTCTGGAACAACATTTCCTTTAGTCCTATGACGTTTCGGGATTCTAGACATAGTACACTTGGGGTACCCTACTGTTCTGGCAATGTCCGCTTGCTTCATATCATTTCTGGACAGTCGAGCAGTTTAACGCTCTATAAGTTCTGGCATGTGACGAGGCATGACTCTACACCAAGTACAGAGAAATTGTCTGAACAAAGCATTGATCTGTTTCGAAAAAGATTATACCAAAAGCACACCCTTTTACACAAAACAGGTGTGTATGTTTGTTTTGACGAACAAATGCTCGAAATAACTTACATAGACCAGAATAACAACTCGTACATGTTTGTCGAATCATGCGCTACCTTTTCTGTTACTACTCGGGCATTTACTCAATAACTACCCCATTCCATGCATATAGACAATAACATCAATATAGAACATTATTCAAACATTTTGAACAAAACTGTATAAACAGCAGTGCTTGTTGCCTCGCGATTCCGAACCCAAAATTAGATTATGTTAATCACTTTAAAGGACAACCCACACGTTTTCATTTCCTCATCGATTGTCTAACATCAAACAGCAAAGTTTATTACTTCTGACCTTTGAAGTATTTCGTTATTTATTTTCCAGGAGATTAAATGACGATATCTTTGCTAAGCTGAGTAATCGCCTCAAGAGAGATACAATAACAAAAGTAATAAGAACTATTTAGACGCTCACAGTAGTGGTATTTGTATGGAGTAGCTGATATTATAAACTATAGTATAACAACATTTTCTGAACTATTTGCTACTCTGACAAACTGGTGTAAATGCGATTAAATTACAATAGCAAAAATGATTAATCTACCTCTTTCGACATAATCTGTATGGAATGAAGAAGGACCAGTGTACAGTAAATTAACAATGCATTGTTATTTTATACATACCGCTGAAAATCTTCAACTAACACTAAAAAAAAACCTGATACATTAAAAATACATTTAAAGAGTAGTAAAAACACTGGGGAAAACTTTGGATATTTAATAATGTTTAAGATTATTTTAATTTCTGGTTATTTTAAAAAGTACAGAATTGGAACCTCTAAGCACACCCATATTGAAATGGACAAGAATTTTAAATATTATACAATATACAGACGTTGAGTACGTTATATTAAAACGATTTTGAAGCCTCACGAAGTCGTTACAGTGTATGTCGCCAAGTCCGATCATGCTCTATCCGATGGAAATGCATCTTGACAATGGCCCTGCAGCGTAGTTTCCATTGCGAAAGGCACCGTCATAAGGCTGTTGTGTGAAAAGCACACCACTCCTCCCTGCATACTTTCTATTATCCATCAAGTGTACAAGAATGACTGTTTCATCGGCGAGTAGCTTGACTGGTGTGCTTTCTTATGGAATAGCATGATTATCTGTTTCGTTCTCCGTCTGCTTGAGGTATACAACATTTGAACAGGAAGTATGACTAGAAGGTTTATCTTGGTGAACCTATGGCCTGATGGCCTCGTTTTCAGATGGTGATTTTTTTATTGCTTTGCGTATAGTTACTAGGAGTAGGAGGTCAGCGTTTGCCGCAGACCTTTGTGCCCATGGATTATCCACTGATCTCTATATATAAATAGCGCTTAGCTGACGCTGCATTAAAGCCATGTGTCCGACATCTTACCACACCCAATTAGTGCTACCCTACAGACTGATTAGATAGGGCTGTATGGGCGCTTTCCATTGAAGTTTGTTTCTTTGAAATCAGAATCATAGAATAAGAACAAACAATATTTTCTATAGTTGAGAGGCGATTATATTTTGTCATTTTATTGACTACTTCTCACATATAAAGTGTAGTTTCATAAAGACATATCAAAGGAAGATTCGACATGATTTCATGTAATTGAGTAAACGAATAAGAGATGATTATTTCGTTTAAGAAAACTCTCATTACATTATATTACAGGTATATTAGATGCTTACTATAACTCAAAAATATAGAGATAACAATTATATACCAAAAAAGCGTATTAGAATTTATTTTAATTTTTTTTAATGAAAATACGAAAGAATCACCCCAAATATTACAAGATAGAAACAAATATTTATTCATCATTTGTTGCCAACATCAATACATAAAGGAAGAGCGGATTAAATAACTACTTACTTTGAAATTTATTAGAAAGATATGATGCACAAGAACATTTTATGCAAACATAAGTAACATGTATGTTATTTTTTACATAATCGTAAAAAAATTAATTAATAAAATTCAGATAACCGATACGCAATAAATACAAATGGAAGGTTTTGCCACATCCCTTGGTCGATATCCTGCTGCATCCAAAGACCGAACAGCAAGGCATCTGAATAAAATTACTACAGAATAACATAATAATATAACGGGATGGTTTTGTATGGCTGTGGGCAGTTTTCCGGTGACTTTACATCCCTGCTATAGCCTTATAGTAGCGAACGCTATCCACGTTTACAGATCAGTGGGATGATCACCTGTTACAAGACGATTCAGTTTGCTCATCACGGCTGGAGTACGAAATGTTGCAAGTCCTTTTCTGGATGATCTTGGTACCCCAATATGTTCCATATTCCTTTCTTTTCCAATATCATTAAGCACAAGGGCCATCCCCGTCTGGGAAAGTATATATATTCCCTACCTGAACATATCTTTAGGACCTGCGGGTATGTATATTTTGTATCGAAAAGGTT